>NW_026996092.1:0-1501 GCF_035044405.1 Drosophila montana | reverse complement strand
TGAATAACACTGTAAAAACTTTTTTTTTTTTATTTAATAAGTGGTTTGTAAGGACTCTTCTGCCTTATGCACCATTTGATGTCTTTTGTTAATTCGCCATGTTTTTACAATTTAAAAACATGTTTGTGAAAAACTTAATACATAAAAAACTACCAGATAGACTCTTTATGTCACTCGCAAGATACGACATATCCACTATTTCAAAATTAATACAAGTAGCACAAATAGAGGGCTACTATGAGAAAAATTATTATAACAACAATAATAAAAAATAAAATACTAGCAATGCTATAAATTATACTGGAAATACTAAACCTCAATTTACCCCAAATTACATAACTACCAATAATCAAAGCCACAATTTTTCACAACTCCCTCCGAACAAACAAACTTATATAAATCAAAATAAGCAACGAGCTCAAGAATTCAAACAAAATTTACAACAAGCACTAATAAATAACCCCATAAAAAACAAAATATTTCTCAAGGTAGATATATATCAAATCAATCGTACAAGCGTATGCGAGAAAATACTAGTGGTTCCCAAAAAATGAAGGTTAATGAAAATTATCAACAATCAGAAAACTATCAGGGTAACTATGTACAAGAAGAGTATGCTTGTCAGAACAACCAATATGAGGAGATTCAAAATAACGAAATTAAAGACGAAAATTTTCCAATTGGAGCCTAGAGATAAGCCAGTACATAGAAATTAAAATTAATAACGGACGCTACAGGTGACACTGGGTCGTCAATAAATATGATGAGGGAAAATGTAGCAAAATTTAGATTAGTGGTCGATTACAGAGGATTGAACGACATTACAATTAATGATAAATTTCCCATTCCAAACATGGACGAGATTTTTTGTTAAAATTAGGAAGATGCTCATACTTTACAACAATAGATTTAGCATAAGGTTTCCATCAGATTGAGGTGGAGAGCGATAGAAATCAATTAATAAAACAGCATTTTGCACCAAATACGGACATTACAAGTACTATACTCGAATGCCATTTGGACTTAAAAATGCACCAGCAACATTCCAATGGTTCATGAATCATGTTCTCCGTGATTTAATTAACAAGCATTGTCTTGTTTATTTGGACGACATTATTGTCTTCTACACATCACTTGATGAACATTTAAATTCAATAAATAATGCTTTTGAAAAATTAAGACAGTCAAATTTGAAACTTCAATTAGATAAGTGCGAATTTTTAGGTCACATTATAAGTCCTGAAGGCATACGGCCAAAAAGCGAACAAAAAGTGACAGTGACACTAACTAAACTTGCCCCAGGGTTTCACAAACAAATCGCGCCTGTAGAGCGCGACAAATCAAAAGTGCTGCCTCTGGCAGCCAAAGTGCCGAATTTTAACATTTAAAACAAAATTCTTATTAATTATACAAAAGTGCAACCGCGTGCGAGCGTAAGAGAGCAAGCTTTAGCTAAGCTCATTGAGTAATAAAGAGACAGAGGAGGCTTTTGGATCAAAAG
>NW_026996091.1:0-1752 GCF_035044405.1 Drosophila montana | reverse complement strand
TTTATTTATATATGCAGACCATTTGACATTTTAAGCGATCATAAGCCACTCGTTTGGCTAAACAACATTAAAGAACCCAACATTAAATTACAGCGATGGCGTATCAAACTTAGTGAATATAATTTCTGAATCAAATACTTAGATGCAAAATTAAACCACGTAGCAGATGCTTTATCACGCATCAAAATTGAAGAAACAATGCTAGCCAAACAAGATATCAATACACAAGCCACAGTACATAGCCCTGAAGAACATAATGAAAATTTAATACATTTAACAGAAAAACCATTAAACTATTTTAGAAGACAAATAGAAATGATTAGAAGTGATACCGAAAAAATATAAGTTGCACCATATGTTAAAAAATTTAGAATAAAAATCGAATATTTTAACCTTAACATTGAAAAAGCTGAACAGATATTGATAAAACATATTTGCAACAATTCAAGCGTATTATACATTGAATAAGATTCAGATTTATTGAATACGAAAGAAATAATGAACCCCAAAACAACTAGAATATTACGAACAAATATTAAACTAAAAGACACTAGGAGCTATGCAGAATTTAAAGAAATAATAGTTAGCAACCACAAGAAACTTTTACATACATCCAGGTACCGAAAAGATGGTCAGACTTTTTAAAGAAACATACTATTACCCAGACTACCAAAATGTAATCCAGTTTGTAATCTAGCTAAGATTGATCACAGGAACACATCATTCATCAATTCAAACCCAAAATCATAAAAAGAAGGGTGCGCGACAACCGCGGGCCAAATATGATATTTTCTTTTGCGCCCATGATCCGCCCATTCACACACATTTGTGTCTGTGTGTGTGTGAAATCCAAAAATATTGTCAAATTTGCATCGGACAGGCAGGCAGGGACCAACAGGCACACATGCGCATAAATGCTTCTATTCATATACAAAATACGCAAGTATGCGTGAATAGCAAGTCCAAAAACTTTTAAATGCACACATGCCAACGCTTGGGTACCCTTTCCAACAATAACGAGCTAAAATTAAAGAATTTCGAATCGACTTGGCAAACCCTTTCATTATTTCATATTACTCGTCCCCTCAAAAGGGTGACAAAAATTGAATTTGTGGGCATTTCTGCTTGTGCGAACATATGCACACACAAACATTTAAACGGTACCTAGACATAAAGAGAGCATTGAGAGCACTGAGAAGTGCGAGCGAGATAAAAATAAACAGCGATGCCGTTCTATCGCACAAATCATATGGAAGAGAGTAAGCCAAAGCAGTTTCCTGTAGTGGGAGCGAGATAAGAAACAGCGATGCCGTTCTATCGCACAAATCATATGGAAGAGAGTAAGCCAAAGGAGTTTCCTGTAGTGTGAGCGATCAAAAGATGTCATATGTATATCTTACTCGCTCGTTGGACCAGATGCATATTTTTTAAAGTGACCAACAAGTTTCCACTGTTTGTCCCATCTATATGTTTTTTGGTTAGTGTTTTTGGTTAGTGCTAAAATCGACGCGACGCCGTGGCGATCAATTATTCGAAGTTAAAGCGCACTTGCGACTGGACGTAGTGAAACAAAAAATTTAGTTTAAAGTGATAAAAAAAAATATAAACGGTGCAATTATAATATAATTTTCTTGGAGCGGTGCTTAGAAATTGCAGATATGTACATGTGGTATTATTTTATACAATAATGCGTGAATATCTATACATGTATGTATAAATACTTATGTATATGTGCATGTATGTATGCACATA
>NW_026996090.1:0-29729 GCF_035044405.1 Drosophila montana | reverse complement strand
TAGATTAAACTGATTGTGATGTTTTGTTACAATATTTTGTATATTGTTAACAATCCCTCGATACTGTCTCACTCTCGAGTACTAATGTATGCTAACGATGTGAAGGTATGCCTTGCATATAAAGATATGGCATCATGTTGTCGCTAACAAGCTCAATTGGTTTCTTACATCCTTGATATCTTACCGTTCGAGCGTGTTAACAGGACTTCTACTCAAGTTAATGATCTAGACGTCATCTTTGATCGACTCTCATGCTAAGACCGTGGTCAATAAAGCAAGAATTGTTTTGGGTTTCATCAAGCGATGGTCGGAGGAGTTTGACGATCATTACACGACTAAATCCCTTTAAATACATTGGTACGACCTATACTTGAGTATAGGTATATATATATGTGTATCTGGTCACCACAATACGCTATTTATCAAGACAGAATTGAATCCGTTCAGAAACAATTCTTGTTGTTTGCCCTTCGTGGTTTAAATTAGGATCCTCGTGTGCGGTTAGCGTTATTCTCCAGCAGACTTATGATGATTAACCTTCCGTCCTTAACTAATCGTAGAACCATGCTGGGTGTAATATTTATCCATTAACTAATTACTGGTGAAATCGACTCCTCTGTGTTGACTAGCCAATTAAATTTCTCTATCCCTACTATACTAACACGTCATTTTACACCCTTATCGCTTCAATTTTGCTCAACTAATTATGCCTTGCATGAACCGTTCAGGGTTCTTTGTGATGACTATAACAAGCATTACAGAGTTATTCTAAACTATTTAGCAAGTAGATAGTCGTATGTTTATTTGTAATTGTATTTGTACATATAGTCGTATTCTTTGTATTCGCTTTTAACTTTACAACTCGTGTCTTACATGACACGACTGCGCCCCTCGGTCGGTTAGGCGGGAGGTGGAAATCAGTACATTGCATCGGGCTTCGCGTAAAAAAAAAAAAAGAAAAGTAAATAAACTTATTTATGCTGCCCAACAATATAAGTCACAATTTAAATGCAAATGTCATGTTGAGAATACACGAATATTTTATATTCGTGTGTTTTGTGTTTTGGCTGCCCACGTGTTTGCGTCAGCTAGCGCTAATTGCGAAAATTTCTACATGTACACAAACACATTTATGTGCTTATCTGTGCTTATCTGCTTTGAAATCTTTCAACATCATTGCAATTGCGATTGTATTGTTTTCTGTGCTGCAATTTTAATTCGGTTTTTTCTGGCTTTTGAGTAGTGGCGGCGCAACGATTTTTTTTTTTTTTTTTTTTTTGGCTATTTTGACTGTTAAGTAGAAACGAGTTCGAGCCCTGCAAAGGGAACTTTTTTTTTAAATTTTTCTTTATTTCTACTAAAGCGCGTATCGCGAGCTTCATTTGGTGTTGGTATAAGAGGATTCAGGGTATCCCCTAGTCGGGGGCCCCCGACTAGAACCTCTTACTTGTTTTATTTGGCAAACAAGAATATTCAACCCGCTCCATACTTTTAAGTTGAAACATAAAGTCTTTAACAGTACGGTATAGTCATCCACAGTCCTACAATTTAACATGTTAACGAACTCTTTACTTTATTAAGTACGTATGCCGTTTTAAAACTGGATATTTATTCCTCCACATAAGTTTTCGTCGTTTTTTTTAAGACTTAGTAATGCTCTAAAATCTATTAAATAAATATTTTAATTTTTAAAGAATATGTAATGCTTTATGTGGTGATCTATTAAATACATATGTTGCTGTTGAATGAGTCTCACTATCAAAAACTTTTTTTTACATTGAAGAGATATTTGCAATAAAATCCTTAAAAACAAAATATTCATTAGACTCGTAAATAGTTGGCACATTAATGGGTATATTGATCTTTAAACACTTATATAGTTTTTGTTGTCAATTATATAAGGTGTAATAGGACCATGGACATCAGAATAGACTACAAACAAAGATCTCTTAATATAGCACTTATTTTGTAATATGTCAAATATAAGTCGTGAAAATTTATGCAAGTCTCACATGATTCGTTGTTCAGCTCTACATTCTTTAACAGATTACTATCATCAACAAATATATCCCCACCAATTTTACATCACCGATATCTTATAATTTTTTGTTCCACAATCGGTACTCTGCACTTTTAAAAAACTGTTGATGAATTTTGTAGAATTTTTTAATTGATACGCAATACTCATATAGGCCATTAAATACCAACTGACCATTTCAAGTGAATTCCACACCTCCTGAATCAAGTTAAATGGTCAACCCAGCATCTTGCATCTTCTTCACTGGTAGTGAATTATGAAAACTGATCGTGCCCAATAACAAACAGGGCACTAGCGTCATCATGAATGCAAAACTCCGGTTTGACTGAGTTTTCGATATCTGTCTCTCTTGTCCTGCAAGCTGATTATCTATTTTTGATAACCTATACTTATTTTGAAAATAAAACAGTCTTTCTTATAATATGTAGCTACCTTGTTTACTACAATGAAAATATTTTCGGCTTGAAAGTATAAATTCTTTCGAACCTAAAACACTCGCATCTCTTGTAACTTAGAGTTTTCGCACAAGTAAGAAGAATCTTAAAATCTTAACTTATTAACAGTGCGGTGCGCGCGTAGTGAGGCGGGTAAGCACCTTAAGAATCGCGGCACAAGCATTGGTTTCAACGGGTCAAGGGTCTCTCAGTCGGGAATGGTACTGCGTTATTATTGCGGCAGCAAGCGAAACCGATGGCACTTTTCATTGTGTCAGAGTGGGTCACAAAGTGGCGCATATGGTATGATAGACTTGCCATCGAAGAACGAGCGATGACATCGACTTGGACCGGTTACCAAGGGCAATGGGCGGGGTCATGATTGGCAAAGTCGCACGATGGTCCATGACGAGCAGGTTGCACGACATGTCCTGGGTCTCGTTCAAAGAGGGTTTTCTGGAGCTCTTTATGCCGCCACAATATTTCGACAAGCCGTTCCGAAATACTCCACATCCGACAATCGGAAAGGCGTCCGGTGAAGTAAGCTACCGAGTAGTTAGCAATGCAACGTGGAGAGGCAGCCAATAAGATGATCGCTCATAAATCGGAAACACCAGCTAAGCAGCGCCGGATATGTTTTCAATGTGGACAATATTTGTGGTGCGAAAGAGTTAGCGGCCAGGAGTCTTGCGTGAGTTACCGAATCTACCTTACAGGGTATATTCGATTCGGTTCCACCCGCCAAGCCGCCGAGAAACGTTCATTGCCCACACAAGACCAACACAGCATTGTGACACTCTGTTGCAATGCTGATCTAGCGCTTTAGCAGGATGTTGGTTGCGACAGTTCTCGTATAAGAAACTTGAACTGCTGCAACAGCAGTTTCCTTGATACATGTTGCAAGCATATAAACAAATAATTGTATACATTTAGCTTCGCTTAAGTTTGAGAAACAAAGATACAGTTAGTTCATTTTGGAACCAAGAAGAGAAAAGTTGCAGTGATCATTAATCTCGTACTTTATTTGAAATAATCAAATAACTGTTCCATTTACTTGTACCATCAAGACTGGTAACTGGCGCAGCCGCTCAAAGAACATATCTACAATCCCAAGGACAACCCCTAGGACTAAGGCTTAAGGACTAAGGATAAATACCATATAACGTCTAATTTTGTAAGTAGTTGAAATCACATTATGTGACCACTCTCTGAAAGTGTTGTGAAAGTTGTTGTACAATGTTAAAAAATATTCAAGATAATATTATTTTTAAACAAAAAAGAGGAAAAATAAACCAAAGAACAATATAATAAATAAATTAATTATTATAAAACACATATACACATATACGTGAAACAAACATACACATATACGTGAAGCTGATACAAGCAAATGTATATACGTAACAACAATTACGAAATACCACCAAGTTAAAAGCAACAAATAAAAATGTGCAAAAATACACAAAAGAATAAAACGTTTTGCCTAATGTAGCGTCAGGCCACACGCGCACACATCGCTCTAAGCGCGTATCATACCAAACAACTTGTTCAATGCGACCTTTTGGTTGGCCGGTTGGTGCATAACCAGCTGCAGGGCTAAGTGACAATCGCGAGTTGCATCAAACGCTGGAGGCGGATCAGTTCATTGTTGAATAGGTCACAGAAGTAAGTCGATCAAACGATCGACACGCTGGACGCAACTCGAACTGGTTCGAATAGGTCACTGAAGCGTAACAGTAAAATCGTTCGAACATGTACGTGGACCAGCCACATCACACGACGTATGATACCACATAATACAGTGGGCAAAGAAAGCCAACAAGGCAAAGATAATTTATATGCACACAAGCCAATAAAGGCAGCCAACAAGGCAAAAATAATGTATATTCACACAAGCCAATAAAGGCAGCCAACAAAGGCAAAGAAATCTAATAAATGTCAAATAAATAAAAAATAAAAAAAAAAAATTGTTCCGTCTAAAAATAGATTCAGCGACAAGTGCGAGTTGCATCAAACGCTAGACGCGGATCAGTTCACTGTTGAATAGGTCACTGAAGGAAGTCGATGAAACACAACGACACGCTGGACGCAACTCGAACTGGTCCGAATAGGGGCAAACAAAAATTTAATACAAAATGTTAACCAACAAATACAATAAATAAATAAAACAAAACAAAATATAAACACACACACATATGCACCTTTACCTTCCATTTTGATTTACAAACTACCAAGTTTACAATGCTACTAAATCTTGTACAACAACCGATACATAACATACGAATATTTTTACAAAAGTATATAAGAAAAAATAATACTGTCACAACCAATTACAGATACTAATACACACAAAAATCAAAGAAGAGAAGTCTACACAGCCACAAAACACTCCACACTCATATAGATACAATTAATTTGTATAACAAACTCTCACTACACTACACACACAATTATATCTAAATATTGTTAAGCCTAATTAAGTCAAAATAACTTAAGACCTTTCAAACAACATTAAGTCTAGAATAACTAACTTAAGACAGATAAACCAAGAACCAGACTCAAAATTAAACATTCACACTCATTAAAATTAGATGTCTTCTGTTGGGAAAGTTAAAAAACTTATCCCAAACACTAGGAGTAGGATCAGGATTAGTACTAGTTTATCGGACATAAGGGAAGATCCCGACCAACAACTCCAGACTGTGACAAGAATACCCTCAACACCGTCAATGACTTCGACTTCCAGCTCACCTCCACCTAACCAAGCTGCAATAGCAGCAAACAACATGGACTTAGTTTCGTCTCTTAGAATCCCGGACGTAGTCCGCCTCCTACCGCCTTATGACGGTAATCCCAAAAAACTTATCGATTTTATTAACAATGAAGAGGAAATCCTCCTTTTAATTAGAGGAACGGGTAAGACCCCATACGGACAAATGCTCCTAAGGGCAATAAGGCAGAAAATTGAAGGCAAGGCTGATGATGCGGTTCACACCAGATGTGTGCCGGCCTTAATTGGGATGAGATCAAAGATGCATTAATTCTGCATTGTTCCGACAAGCGAGGCGAACAAACTCTCATGTTCGAATTGCATAACATCGCATTATCTTAATACCCACTTCAAATTTTATTCAAAAATATTTGCGAAATCAAAACGGCCCTTTTCAAATTAACAGATACAAAAGAATGCGAACCAATATTAAACAAAACAAAGAAAGAATGGTTCGCAAATACTAGTCTAAATACGTTCTTAACAGATGTCAGAGGTTCACTGGGATTAGCAGTAAGATCTATGAGACCTACTAACCTCTAGGAAGTTTTCGGATGGTGCTATTAAAGAAAAGGACATTTATTTCCAAGAACATAGGAGGAAGCAAGAAACCAGGCAGCTAGATAACAGAAAACAGAATAGCCAACCTCACGGACAACAAACGGGATATCAGGGCAACCAAAGTAACGGTTACAAGCCAAGAGACAACGGAAAGAAGAGGGACTATCGACAGTACGCCCCAAATGAAAAAGACAACTACCAACATAAGAAAAATAACGTACCGGCAATAATGCCAAAAGACCACCAGAACGAACAGAGAGGACAGGAAAACTCGAACTCTAACAGAACCAGCGGTTCCGTGCATAACATGGAACAGACTTCAACCGATTATGCGCATAGTTCTCAACTCCATAATATAGATGAGGACTCAAATTTTCCACGAAGTGCCTCGAGAAACAAACAGAATATTTAGTTAAAGAAAAGCCAGGGTCACCCTTACCATACATTGTAATCCATTTAAAATCCGGATACCCCCTAAAGTTTTTAATAGACAGAGGTGCAACCTTGTCGTTCATTGACCAAAAGTTGTTGTAACAGCGTTAAAAGACTTTTGTAAAAAGTTTCCGAAACTTTTTCATCGAGAGGGAGACAACCTCACCCTCACCAACTTAGTCAAACATAGAATACAGAGTACAGACGAAATTCCATTGCATTCAAAACCATTCCAATACAGTCTCGTAGAAAAACAAGAAATTCAAAGACAAATCACTAAACTTTTAGAACAAGACATAATTAGACACAGTCATTCTACATGGAGCGCACCAATTTTTCTCGTGTCAAAGAAACCTGACGTTTCAAATAATATGCCAAGAACCAAAAGACAAATCATATCCTTCCTAGGATTGCTCGGTTATTATAGAAAATTCATAAAAGATTTCGCAGCAATTACTAAACCCTTGACACAACAACTGAAAGGCAATACTCTGCTATGTAACGGCCCGATCCTTCAATATCCTGATTTCAAAAAGCCTTTTATACTCACTACCGACACTAGTAATTTCGTTATTGGAGCAGTCTTGTCTCAAGGCACTCTTAATCACGACAAACCGGTATCTTTCACTAGCAGAACGTTTTCGGACACAGAGGTAAATTATTCAACTGTAGAAAAAGAAATGTTAGCCATAATCTGGGCTACAAAACATTTTCGTCCCTATTATACGGTCAGAAATTCAAAATCATTACAGATCATAGGCCATTGACTTGCCTTATGAACTTCAAGGAACCAAATTCAAAATTGGTTCGATGGAAACTACAGCTACTTCAGCATGACTACGAGATAGTCTACACGAAAGGACCCCACAACGTAGTAGCTGACGCTCTTAGCCGTGTCACTGACGACGTAAATACTAACGACGTCACTCCCCCCATAAACCAGAATAACGCTAACACAATCCCCATTTCTAAAAAACCTACAAACTGTTTTCAAAGTTGGAACACAAGCTGAAATCTTGACTTCCGTGCCGTTCAAAAACCAAATAAGAAGAACGATAACAGAAACACATTACGATAAGAACAAAGTGACTAATATCTTTAAAAAGATCCTCAGACCTAACAAAACATGCGCAATTTTTGCGCCTGATGAAGTCTTTAAAACTATTGAAGAAACCTTAAAAGAATACTTCTTACAAACCCATTTATATAAGGTCATTAGATGCGTCACCCTACAAAGAGACATAACCGACCCGAACGAACAAGAACTAGCAATACGCCAATATCACGTGACAAACGACCACAGGGGAATAGATGAAACAGTAGCTAATTTAAGAAGATCCATATATTTCCCATTATTAAAGACCAAAACTTCGCACATTATTAATGACTGCGACATCTGTCAAACACTCAAGTACGACAGGCAACCACAGAAACTAGAATATTCAGAAACAGAAACCCCGTCATGCCCTATGCAGATTATACACACAGACATTTATATGTTTAACGGAAAAACCATCTTGACTATCATTGACAAATTTTCAAAATTTGCTTCGGGCTATACAATCCAGACCAGAGATAGTTAACACATAGTTAAATCTATGAGAAATTTCCTCTCTACATTCGGAATCCCGAAAAAACTTATTTGCGATCAAGGTTTTGAATTCACAAATAAACTTTTTAAAGATTTTTGTGCACAATATAACATATTAGTGCATTTTACTTCATTTCAACAATCTTCGAGTAATTCCCCAGTGGAAAGACTCCATTCGTCTCTAACCGAGATATTCAGAATAATTTTAAACAAAAGAAAAACACAGAAACTCACCCTTGACCACGAAGACATTTTCTTCTAAACACTGACAATATACAATAATTCAATCGACTCAACAACAACATACACACCCTACGAGATCTTCCACGGAAGACCGCACATACTAACTCAGAACGATTCCCCTAATAATGAACGCTATTATCTTCAAAAACTTAACGAATTCCGTAATACTATCTATCCCGACATAAAAAGAGCATGGATAATAAAATGAAAGATAGAATAACAAAAATTAACGAAAATAGAAATCCCCCAGAAACCCTCAATAAAGGCGACACAGTCTTTAGAAAAGAAAATAGGAGAAATAAGTTAATGCCTAGATTCACTAAGCATAAAGTCAAGAAGGACAAAGGTCCAACTTTTATATCACACAAGAATCAGAAGATTCACAAATCAAAAATTAAACAAGTAAGAGGTTCAAGTCGGGAGCTCCCGACTCGGGGATACCCTGAACCCTCTTCTTCCAACAGGCGATAGCTATAAAATGAAAAATACTTGATATATATATGTCGTAGAATGGTTTCCTATCAGCTCATCCTCCTGCGCTTCCACCATCGTGGCGCCAGCCTTACGTTTCCTCGACATTGTCATGCTTCAGCTTCAATTTTCGACTGACTGCAATTTCACAATTATGCTCGCACAATACGTACAGTATTGGCACACGTCTTCCTGACGTCTCCGAGTCAAAGACTATATTTCTCTCGCTCTAATGCACTGTCGGGCCGACGCTACGCAAAATAGACAACTCTTTTGGGCTCGCAAAACCACGTGTTATTTTGAGACAGAAGACGCAAGTAGGAAAAGGATAAGGGAAGAGAATAACGGACATAGAGAAAACGCTCAACATCGTCTGTTTTGGACTTCTTTCATTAGCGATGATACATTTCATTAGATATCGTACTTAAATGGTAGTTATGGAATTTAATTGAACAAATTAAATAATAATAATTATAAAATGATAATATTAAAATAATAATAACGATGCGACACGGCCTTCCTGACCATCACACGTCCCCGTGTGTTACAAAAGTCTTCAAAACAAAATAGCAGATTATGTCAAGTTTAATCTGAAAAGATCATCAAATTAACAAGTTAGATCAATCGTTCATATTTAAGATTTAATGATTAAAATTTTTTTTTTTTTTTGAAGTGGTCTTTTAATGGCAGAGGATAATTATTAAAGTCTCTAGGTATCCATTAGGTAGAAAATTCCCAAAGGCTCCCATTATTACGTACCCGGGACACTCACCGATATAGGCTCTTACCACAATGATAATCACCAGACAACAAACAAGTCAACACATTAACTCGTGTAACCACTTGCGCTGGCAACCCAACATTACGGCTTGACCCAAAGGTCTGGTGTCTGGCATACCTCATTGAAGTCCATCAATGCCCCTTACTAGTTGGAATCCACCAACTCGTCTATGACGTCTCTTTCAACGTCTTCATTCTCATTCGAGTCAACCAATGTATCGTCAACGTCCTTTTCAACGTTGAATCTTTCATCACACATGTCCAGTTTTTTGGGAATCTCTTCTTCTGGCATACTTCTCAGAGCTTCATGCGAGTATTTGTAAGTTCGCTTATTTACTAAGGACTTCAAAACACATCGATCACCTTTAAGTATCTCTGCCACCAGGAATGGACCCTTAAACTTTTGATTCAACTTTGTTTGATGTCTCTCCTCGTTCTTAAGCAAAACATAATCGCCAACATTAAATCTATTAAATTTAGCTTTGTTTTTGTCAAACCGTACTTTGTCATATATAGCGTTCTTACTTATGTTTTCTTTTGCCATTTTCCTTGCAAAATTAATATCAACTTTATTGTCGTCTTCGACTATAGGTAACATATTAAATGGCCTCGCTTCGTTTCCAATGATAATTCTAGAGGACTAGATTTAGTTATACGATTTATTGTACAATTTATGGCTAACTGTATTTCGCCTAAATCGTCTTGCCAAGATCGTTGACTACTTTCGACAGCGGTTAACATGCGTTTTAACAAGCTCATTACGCGCTCTACCTGTCCGTTTGCGCGACTAGCGCCTGTTGCTATCAAGTGTAATGCTATTTTTTGTATAGAACAAAACTCATTAAAACTTGTTCCAGTAAAAGATCTACCCTGATATGCAATGATTCGTGTTGGTACGCCAAATACAGATATTGCTGACCTTACAGCGTCTATACAACGTTCGCTATTAATATTTATGGTGTGGTAAAGGTAAACAAATTTAGTAAATGCGTCTATCTTAACTATAATATACTCCTTTTGATCGTTTTTACCGCTTAATTTACCAGTGATATCCACATGAATCGTATGCCATGGAATGTCTACCTTCGGTAGGGGGTGAAGTTCGATTAGCAACTTTCCAGATGGAGGCTTGGTCAGTTTGCAAGTTATGCAATTATCTACGAATTTACGAACGTTCTTTGCCATATGCTCAAACCAATAAAATTCGTACATTTTGTCCATAGTTTTTTCCCAACCAAGATGTACAATGGCCTCATGGACATGATTCACTACAGACCACCTAAAGGACCTAGGGACAACTGGAAGACATCTAGTTTTACCGTTTCTTTGGATTTTACGAAAAAGCATTATCGAACGTAATTCGTAAGTTTTTGCCACACTCTCGCCAAGTTCATTATTTTGAATTTTTGAAATAATTGACGACGCCTCTGAATCTTTTTGTTGCTCGGCAAGGAGCCAATTGTCTGTTATTTCAGCCAATAGAACACGCTTATTTTCTGGACTCTTATGAGCTTGGGTAGGCATTTCAGTTGGTACTAGATTACGTGAGAGGAAATCAACGTGAGCCATTTTTGCCCCCGGTCTATACTGAATATCAAAGTCACACGACTGCATGTATGCCCACCAACGATGGACTCTTGGTGTGAGGTCAATTTTATTTCTCGTGGCAATCGGTAAATACAGTAAAATGTTGGCCATGCAAATAGTGTCGAAAATGTTTCATTGAGTTAAAAACAGCTAAAGTTTCAAGTTCATAAGAATGGTATCGAGATTCAACGGTGTTTGTTTGCTTGGTAAAATACTCGATGACACGAGGCTTGTTTTCAATTTTATGAAGGAATATAGCTCCATATCCATCAATACTGGTCAAATATAAGAAGTACAGGCTCATCGGTCAGTACTGTTATAACTGTTTGACGTATTTGCTCATGCTCGGATTTCCACTGGAATATTTTATTTTTCCAGGTGAGGCCATACAACGGTTTCATTTTTTCAGAGAACTTAGGAACAAATTGTCGAAAATATGACGCTAGACCTATGAATTGCCTTACTTGGGTAACCGACTGTGGAGGGGGTAAATAACGCAATGCCTGTATTTTTCTTGGGTTCGGACGAATTTCACCATCCTTAACTTGAAACCCAAGATACTCAACTTGATTTTAAGAACGAACATTTTGCAACGGTAAATGAAAAACCCGCCTCAAATAAAGTATGCAGTACCGTCTGCAACCTCGAAAGTGCCTCTTCTTTTCGATATCATCGATATACACAACGACATATAAATAGGCAAGCTCACTTAACGCTTTCATTACCGCGCGCTGAAAGACAGAGGGCGCGTTCTTTAACCCGAAAGGCATGGTTAAATACTCAAATTGGCCCTCTGGTGTAACAAACGCGGTTCGCTCAATCGAATTTCAGTGAATAGGAATTTGGTGGAAGCCGCTTGCCATATCCAGACACGAAAAGTATTTTGCGCCTCGTAATCAAGAGATTTGATCACTAATTACCGGTAAAGGAAATCTTTCGGATACGGTATTTGCATTCAATTCGCGGTAGTCCACGCAATGTCTATCCGAGCCATTTTTCTTTTTAACGAGCAGCATTGGGCTGGCAAAAGGGGAACAGCTGGGGCGGATAATATTTGAGGTCAACAATTCCCTAATTTTGTCTCTTACGATTTCCATTTCTTCGATACTAAGCCGATATGGTCGCCTTTGTACTTATTAGGATCAATCAAGCGTATTTCCAGCTCGTCAGTTGTGACTCGGCATTTCGGAAACCCGTCTATAAATGCGTTTGGAAATTCATCTAAAATTTCTAATAAACTTGACTTATCTTCACCACACAACTCGGTATCAATACTGGCAAGACTGGCACGATTATTCAAAGCAGAAAGGGTGTACACAGTTTTTATCTTATATAGTTCGAACGTATTAATTGTTATCTTCACGCCAAAATTCTGAGTTAAAATTTCACGGCCAATTATAATATCATAATCAATGTAGATGTTAAGAACTACATGATAAATAATTTCGAGCGAATATCCATTGATAATGACATTTGACATAATTTGTAAAGTGATTGTTACTGCATTGTTTCCAATACCCTTTAAAACTACAATATTATTAGTTCGTGTTCCAGAGTGTCGCTGAGACGCAGATTCCTTTATAAGTGAGCACTCGGTTCCTGAATCAAAGCAGAATGGAAATGACTCACCAGATGAGATCAGAGTACCAATTGGGCTGGCCACATGACATAAGTTTACACGTTACTCATCCATTTTTTTTTGAGTACAAGCCGATGCAATATTTTCAGGAGCTCCACACTTGTAACAAGTAATTACTCTACTCTGTCCTTCAGATGAACGGCTAGAATTTGGATTAGATCCCTGCTGGGGCTTAACGTTGTTTTTTCTCGAACGGCAGTCAGCAAATTTGTGGCCCATTTTTCCGCAGAAGTGTCATCTTACGGGTGCATGCATACGCTGTCTTTTGCTTGCAGAATTTTCCTCAACAGGACGCTCTTTCTTTTTACCAAAAGCAAATGCCCGCAGCTCATTTTGCAATTCGTTACGTGTTTTAATGTTGGTAGTAAAAATCGTACGTTGCAGTTTAGTATCGACTTGGGCAGCATGCGCCAGAACAACGGATATGGCGATTTGTTCAGTAGTCATTGACTTCCATTTTGCCATAAGTGTCGTTATTAATCGACTTCCATACAGAGAAAGGCACTCACTGTCTTTTGGACTACCATTGAGAATGTTAAAAACAGTTGCTGCTGGAGTTTCATTGCCTTCGAATTGTTGCAAAAGCAATTCCTTAAACTCGTCCCAGAGAAACAAACTTGTGGCAGCCAGTTAGAAGCGCTACCTTCCAGTGATTTACTTAACGCAATGAGCAAAGCACTGCAACAACTGCCTTTTTTTCGCCTGGCATTGACTGTGCGCCTTTAACAGCATTTATAACTTCGATCAGATTGCAATGCTGCGTCTCCAAAAGTGTGCACAAACGGTCGTCGGAAATGTCTTGGCGTGGAGGTGATCCCACTTCTGATGTCGTAGAATTGTTTCCTATCAGCTCATCCTCCTACGCTTCCACTATCGTGGCGCCAGCCTTACGTTTCCTCGACATTGTCATGCTTCAGCTTTAATTTTCGACTGACTGCAATTTCACAATTATGCTCGCACAATACATACAGTATTGGCACACGTCTTCCTGACGTCTCCGAGTCAAAGACTATATTTCTCTCGCTCTAATGCACTGTCGGGCCGACGCTACGCAAAATAGACAACTCTTTTGGGCTCGCAAAACCACGTGTTATTTTGAGACAGAAGACGCAAGTAGGAAAAGGATAAGGGAAGAGAATAACGGACATAGAGAAAACGCTCAACATCGTCTGTTTTGGACTTCTTTCATTAGCGATGATACATTTCATTAGATATCGTACTTAAATGGTAGTTATGGAATTTAATTGAACAAATTAAATAATAATAATTATAAAATGATAATATTAAAATAATAATAACGATGCGACATATATATAGTATTCTAGAAGCTACATGTCAAGTTTGGTAACTCTAGCTCATATTATATGCCGAAATTGCGATTTTTATCGATTACTTGCAAACGGGGCAAGTTATCGAATATCGGAAACAAACTCGATCTGCGCGGGCACTAGGAGGACCCACAGCTAAAATTTCAAGTCCCTAGCTCTTATAGGTTGTGATATCCTTGCGTTCATACATACGGACGGACCCATTCATGCGTGTTTGCTTTGAATTCTATCAACAGCATTGCAATTGCGATTGTATTGTTTCCTGTGCTGCTCTTTTAATTGGTTTTTTTCTCATTAAAACTCATTTATTGGTGTGGCCCTTGAGTAGAGGCAGCGGTAAGTGGTGCGGTTAGTTGCGACTTCGAACCCTGCCAAGGAAACAATTTTTTTTTATTTTCATTTTTCTTTATTACTACCAAATCAAACGAGCGCGTAGCGCGAGATGCATTTGGTGTTGGAAGAAAAGGGTTCAGGGTGTCCCCTAGTCGGGAGCTCCCGACTAGAACCTCTTACTTGTTTGTTTTTGTGTTAGTGCCCTGAAGGCGGTTGCCGAAGTGCAGCCGAAATATATTGGTTAAATTCAAACAAATTGCGTTTTCATTTTGTCTTGGATAAAAAAACCCCGGACCTCGAGCCAGCCAAACAGACAATTATAAAATGGATAGGTCGCCAAATACAACATTATATTCTTTATGGGGTCGGAGATGCTTCCTTCTGCCTGTTACGTACATTTGCACAAATACATAATACCCTTTTTACCCATTTTCAATGGGTTCAGGGTATAAAAAAGGACAAAATAGTAATTACAGTCATATTTTGCAGATCCTGTTGCGTAACAGCACAGATTATTAAGGTACAACAGCTGGAGGAACACGACAGACTCGCAAGAATAAGCCTGGGGAACGCAAGAGTTATAATATCATATAAGCATCTTTTACACAAAATAAACACACAAAACTTGTTAGAAAACACAGAAAAATTCGAAACAGCATTAAATGACTTAAGACAAGTAAAATTTTCAGGAGAAATTATAGACAGTCTTAAAGCAAAAGTAGACCAATTAAGAATCAAAATAAATGCATTATTACCATAAAAAAGGGAAAAAAGAGGTTTACTAAACGGTCTTGGTAGTATAATAAAAGTATATAGTAACAGGAAATAAATGATAAATTTCATGTTATTAAAGAAAACGAAAGCCAAATTACAGAAAATGTTAACAAGCAAATAATGTTTAACCAAGAAACTATCCTTAGATTTGAAAATATTACTGATCACATAAATTAAGAACAGGGAAAAACAACAATTTTATTAAAAACTACAAAAACAATACATACAAATCACTAAATGTAGAACACAACGAAATACATCTACTTCAGTACATTACTAGAATAAATTTCAATATAGATGAACTGTAACAGATTGTTAACCTTAGAAACCTACATCATCGATTTTAACATAACATTCCATGTAAAAATTCCCATATTCAACACAAAAATGTATAAATTAGCACACATTGTTCCTCTACAACTACTACAACTACCCAACTACATTTTGTACGACCAAAAGTGTCAAATTTTGTACTTTGAGAAGAGATGTCCCAAAATTTTTATGTTTAATTTACCTTTCATTATCGGATCATTTAAACTTATTATGCTTTTGATAGACATATTGGGTTTCTTTTTTTGAATCGTAAAAACATTCCTATGTTTCCAAACTTAAATATGCACTCGCACAACGCCATTCACAACGCCAGGAAATATTATATGAATTTATATAATTATAAAACGGATATTGATGGACGGATTAAAAGTAATAGAATTTTCGGGAATTATGTGCGCTTTTTGCTGATAGGTTTCGTACATTACGACAACTGACTATATACTTCTTAAGGTTAAATTAAGCTATGGTAGCGAAGCGAGGCGAATTGGCTCCCGTAGCGAGAGACAAAGCCTTATTGCGCTCTCTCCGCCCTAAACCTAACTTTCATAAAACTTCAGTTTTTTAATCAACGATTTTATTAAATGCGCAGATCTGCGCCAACATTGTGCCTGTAAATAATGCCGGTTGTGAGTACGAGGATTTAGGACGGAGCAACAGTTTCTCTCGAGAAGTCAATCCCGGGGGTGAAGCTGGTAAAGAAGGTTACCAATTAGCGGTAAACAGGAAACGAGCCCCACAACAGGAGCGCACAGGAGCCCCGGCGGAGAAAATACAGGCGATGACGATGTTCTGTGGAGACGAGGACTCAAGGTCCACGTGTGGATCGGCAACCAGGAGCGCTAACCTGGGAAGGGTGGCTGGGTCCCACGGGCATAGAAATCGTTCTCTCACCCCATTAGGAGTCACGTTAGTAGGCAAACAAGCCGGGAAGGAGATCCCGGCCGCGGTTTCTCGCAGCAGATCTGGAAGCAGAAAAGCAAGCGCTTCTGAAGAAGAAATTAGCGCTATTGGAAGAGATTCAAGGCGTGTCATATAACCAGACGTGGAATCGTAATTAAATAAACAACCAACCCCTGAAGCAGAGGCAATACACGAGGAACCCGGCGATGCAAAGAGTTATCGACGAGCAGGGTAAGACCCGATCCAGACAGGTTCCATTGAGCCATCCAAAAGCCAGCATCGTGCGTCGACCGTTCTTAAAAAGAAGATGACGGGGGAGTGATGAATGGATTACATGTAGCTCAATGCACATTCAGTCCCAGACGCGTACCCAGTACCCAGGTAAAATCATATATTGGAATGCCTGCTGCACGCCCGTTATCTTTCGACGGTGCTGCTGAAACAAGGATACTGGCAGATACCGATGGAAGAGACCGGTAAGCACCGTACACAGCCTTTATAATGCCTGGCAGAGGGTTGTACCAGCGGCGAGTAAGAGATTCGGCCTATACTCCGCTTGTACCACTTTCCAAAGGGCCTTGGACGCCGTACGCGGACGATATGATTGTCATAGATGCAACAAAGGAGCAGCACGTGGCCAACTGAAAGCAAATTTTCCTATGTCTAAAAGAAACTTAACTTACAGAAGTGTCGGATTTTCGGAAGCAGTTGTGGCACCTAAGACACGCTTGAGAGCCCCAAAGAATTGCAAAGAGTTGCGGCAATGTCTGGAAATGACATCGTGGTAAAGCCGACGACCGACAAGGGAAGGCGTGGTCCTTACACAGACGATCGGCGAAGAGGATCGGGTGATAGCGTACGCGTACGGAAGCTTTTAAAGTGGTGATTATCAACTCTGTCACAAAAGAGGAGTGCCTGGCAATGCTATCTGCACGGTTAACGCTTCGATGCCATCACGGACTATATGGTGCTGTATGAAAGTCTGCGCAAGTTCCAATCCACCTTTCATTATCGACGTGGGAAGCTGAATGCGGTAGCAGATTCGCTCTCGAGGTAACCATAAGAGGTATGTAGTCAGGCAGTGAAGGATCAATCCCCTATCTGGTGGACCGTGAGCATACGGAAACGGGTGCTCAAGGACCACAACAATATCGCCATCTAGGACATAAAGGGGATGACGAGGATTACTTTTTATGGACGCTATGCGACAGCAGTAACCATCTGAAGAGAGTTCTGCAGTATTCGCAAATTAATATCACATCTGGCGCATCTGAAGAGAGTCGTGCATTATTCGCAAATTAATATCACATCTGGCGAAAAAGTATAATTGGCCAGGGATGTTTAGGGATGCCACGACACGCAAGGTGCTGCGACGTGTACCCAAAGCTTAAAGTTGAGCAAATGAGACCAGCCGGGCGGATGTTGATATGCCAAGTGGCGGAACGTTGGGCCCCTTACCGTGCTCAGGACACGGATGTACTGTTGGTGTTCCACGATACGGGGTAAAAAAAAGTCGACTAAAGAAGGTGCAAGTTGCAGTGTAACTCCCGGAACCAGGGGAGGTACAACAGCTTGCATCAAAAGGATTGGTGAACGACCCTCCACTTGCACGAAGACTTAAAATTTGCGAAAGCTGGTACTCAAATTCGACGGGTCGTGAAGTTTGTCTCGCTCTATATCGTACGTCTGGCGTGCGAGTTTCTCACATCGCTATAATCTTAATTTAATAAAGCTTAAGAGTGTTATATTAGTTCATGAACTAGGAATCAAGAGAAACCAAGTTAAAGCTCCACATCATTACGAAGGTAATATGTTGTATGACCCCACAGGAAGCATGTACGACGTTACGTGATAAGCGGAGAGGATTGGGAGTCGGTGAAGGTCGAGGACGGAAGTGATGATTCCTGGGGAGGGTCTGTGCTCGCGTCGATGGACGAGGACACCAACCTTGTACCCAAACCAAAGAAGCTACGCAAGAGTCGAGACATCCGAGAATCACAGCCCGCTCTCACGGCGGAGCACTGTATTTACAGATGAATTACGTAGAGTTCCACGGCGAGTTCGGGGCCCTAAGCCGCATAAAGGCCTCTAAAATTGTTCTCACATCCCAGTCTCTGGCAATGACCCGCCGTACGTGACCGAACCTGAGTCACCATCGCCGTTGCTTGCGCTGTCAGAGTCAGCGAAAGAGGAATAATCCGTGGATATGATGCAGGACGAAGAGGTCGAGATAGCTGTAGACTCATGAAGCGTGGAGGATTATGTCCAGTTTAAAGAAGCGGCTGAACCAGGTGCGCGACGGCCATTCATCATCCGGAACCGTCGTCGAATCCCGAGAAGATCACGGACGCCTTCACCATCGGCAGCTTAACTCAGAGAGAAGATGTAGATTGGAATGGCCGAGGAGACTACCCGGTAGTGCTTGTGGTCGTCTTAGAGGAACGCGATGACGGACTGATGTTCTACCGCCCGTCTGCGACATGTCACTAGGAAATGTACTAAGCCTGCAAGTTTCCGCATATCAGCACGCGGCTGTTCACGGGTAGCGAGGCAAAAACTATCCTAACGGCTACCGACCGGAATCGCGCGTCGTGGTCGGCCCCATGCCTGGCGATTCTCCTGCGTCGCTGGTCCCCATAAGGGTCGAGTACTCTTCGAGGATGTCGATGGTCTGTGTGACCATATTCAGGGGAGTCTGCGATGTCCAATTCCGAGGAATCGACCTCTGCCTCATGTTTATGACGGAGGCAAGCCGTATAAAGTGACTATACGGAATGGTTGTGAAGTGACGGTCACCCACCATCCAGTAAGGGGAGGGCATGACGCAACACCACAATAATTATAAGAAATATATAATATTTAACATAGTAATAACATTTAAGATGTCACAACATGAGTATGTTGTCACATGTAACATATGGACTATATTTATATTTAACAGGAAAAGAGAAGTAATTAGGGCTTAGTAAAGAGTTCTCTCCACGAGGATAATTAAGAGGCAGTCCTTGCGGCACTCCCTACTAATTCTAACGCACATTTAAGATGTAACAACGTGAGTATGTTGTCACATGTAACATATGGACTACCTCTGGCCTTTACATTTAACAGGAAAGGGAGAACTAATTAGGGCTTAGTAAAGAGTTCTCTCCACGAGGATAATTAAGAGACAGTCCTTGCGGCACTCCCTACTAATTCTAACGCACGTCGCACATGGAGTTATTCCCTTCGATACGTGTAGCTACACAAAAATCGGCAGGGCCATATATGGGCATAATCTAGTCGAAGTTTAATTGATTCATCATTATTGAAAATAACAATATTTCTTATTTAATAATATAGGAACAAACAATTTTTATCGTCCAGCATTCGATGCGTAGGATTACGAGAAACATAACTATGTAAGTAATCAAAATTGGAAAAATGAAAATTTCAAAATTGCATCAGTATTTCAAATTCAAATTAGATTCAAATTAAATTTCAAACAATAAAGAAGGGCAATCTTTGGCACGCCAAAGATTTTATACCCTTGCAGACCGAATCTTTTCATATTGCTCATAATGCTTTGCTTGTATCTATGCAGCACAGTGAAAATAGTTAATGCAGAGTATGGTTAAGATATCTTGAAAAACAAAAAGTTGTTCACACAAGAGCCTCGTTTTCGACCGATAGTTCCTATGGCAGCTAAATTATAAAGTGGTTCGATGTAAATAGGATTCCGCATAAATGTAAATATGGGAAATACTTTTAAGGGTATTTCATCTTCGTCGTCCAAAAGATATCCTTACTGTCTCGTTCAATTTAAATTTTATGTTTTAAATGTATCTGAATATATGGTTTTATTTGTATAAAAAGGTACTCTTTTTGCTTCACTCAAAGTCCTGATCGTGAGCTTAAATTTAGAAATCATGCTGCTGGTAGCGGGTTCGTCGTATATCAGCCATTTGTGTAAATATAATTATGAAATGAATTCCTTAAGTAACATTTTATTATAGATCTATTGCTTTTTCGATTGTGGCAGGAAGGGGTTGTTGCAATGACAATATAAACACTAAAATGAGTAACGCCATACAACAAAATGCTAATATGCAGCTTGATTTTTTGAAAGTTGAGAACGACAACGAAATCAGTATCATTGCGCTCTCACAGCCGAAAGAGCGAAAATCTAAAAATAGAATGTACTCTCAGCTTCGGCTCTATGCATTGAGTAATAAAGAGACAGAGCTGAAGGCTTGCTCCGAGCTTTTTTTACCGTTTTGAAAATCATGAGAGGTAGATCGGGATGGTCCGCAAACGCAAAATCCAACTCAAAAATAAAGCTCATTTACTATAGGAAGCAACAACAAATTATTCGCAAAACAACAACAGTGCGCATTTGTTTTTATCGTCGTCCGTCTTGATCAAAAGTTTCTGCGCGATGATGAGGACATAGGAAACTCAGTGCAAAGAAAAGGGACAAATAATGCCACTGTGTTTGTTGCTGGTTTCTCTGTCGTTCTAACAAGGCGGCGCGTAGAAACAACAACAACACTATTTGGGTTCTAATGTTGTTCTTGCATAGCCGAGTCTCGGCGCAAGTAGGTAGAAAAATCGAATGCGAGCAGGCCATGCCATTTAAATCAAAGGGTTACGCACACGGCGCGTCAACATCATATACTATTACGTCACTTTTTAAAGAATTTCATTTCTTGTGATGCTTAGAATATATTTCTATCCCTATTACGTACATTAAAGTAATATATTAATAGGGTCTTTCATAATAATGCATGTATTAAATAATGTATTACTTTATTGTACGCCACGATCGCACACAAAAAGCCTTAAGCTGTGACGTCAAATGCGCAACAGAATGTTGCAATCTTCTCAAATTCATATACTTCCCTTGGCTTGGAAAACACATGCATGCATATTTTTTGCCAATGTGTGTGAGATGAGACACACATGCCAACAACTATTTGGCGTGTCGAGGCATTGATACCCTTATTTATAGAAATGGTATAGGATTTTTAAAGAAAACAATTAATATTGATTGTACTAATAGTTGCACACTAAATACGAAATTATATTTTCCTCAGACATTGGGTCAAATATGTGTATATAAGAAGGTTAGTGGTACTTGGTTACAGAACTTATGAATAGTTAAAATACCCTATTTTGAGCAAGGGTGCCTTGCTGATCGAAAAATGAAAAATTATAAAATCTGCCGGGCTGCTTGCAAGTTGAAAGCGAGTGGAGAAGAAGAAGACATAACTTTGCGAATTAAAGGCATAGCAGTGCTTAGAAACCACAACAATGAGTTAGAAGAGTGTAGAAGCTTAGATCATAGGCTGTAGCTTCTAACCAAAAAGGGATAGCAGGGACAGAATTTGGGGTGTGCTTTTTTCATTGTCGAGTCGTTTGTTTTGATTATGGTTGTTGTTGGTTCATATGGGAAATGTTCTGAAGTTGTCTTTGATATTTGGGCAACGGCAGAAGTAGCTATAGACAGCCGAGTGTTGTGCTTGCAATTTGTCATTGAGTTATACTCAATTGTGTTTGCAACCTCGCTATCTCTCATGAAGTGTTTCGAAAAAGAGCTTTTGATCCAAAAGCCTCCTCTGTCTCTTTATTACTCAATGGTCTCTTTGTTACTCAATGAGATGCACACAAGCGCAAAGCAATGAGTGAGAGCGAGGCATACTCTGCTCATGCATACACACATATGTATTTGGGCTGTAAGGATTTAAAACTAACATACGTATATTAAGAAAAAGCATCAGCCGCTGCGACGTTATGCACTGAGCGAGATGCGGCATCATACTGATCGTTCGGCTTTCGAGGCCGGCGTTCGGCTGCCACTCTCAGCAGTCTTACTCCATCTGGGCACACTTAAATGGAAGCAGGCACCCTTGGGGTTCCCTCGCGATTTATCGTGTTTCGATTATTCGGCTGTTTGGTATATCTATGCATTGTATGGTTAGTACTATAATTCGCAAAGTAATAACGTCATGTCTTCTTCTTCTCCATTCGCTTTCAACCTGCAAGCAGCCAGTCAGATTTTTATAATTTTTCATTTATGTTTTTATTTTAATTGTTTATCAGTGCTGTAACCAAATACCACAAAGCTCTTATATAAAATGTTTGATCCAATGTCTGAGAAAAATATAATTTCGTATTTAGTGTGCAAATATTAGTACACTCAAAAATAATATTTTCTTTGAACATTATATACCATTTCTATTAATAAGGGTATCAAAGCCTCGACGCGCCAAATAGCTGTTGGTATGGGTGTCTCAACTCAAACATTTTAGTGCAAATGTGCATGCATGTATGTCTGCCAAGCCAGGGAAGTACATGAATTTGAAAAGATTGCAACATTCGGAGTCGAATCCTTTTTGTGTGCTATCATTTCGTATTTCAAATAATTACATTTGTCAATAAATTATAAACTATTAAATACCATATTCATAAATTATTTAAATGTACATTATAAAGGTTGGAATATATAACGGTCAAGACAAGAAATTAAATTTGTTTAAATGTGACGTCATAATTTGTTATGTTGACGCGTGTGTGCGTAACCCTTACCCCTTGATTTAAATGCCATGGCGCAGGACTCCAGGACTCGGTTCTGCAGTACCCAAATTGCGTTGTTTTGTTTCTACACTCTGCCTTGTAGGAACGACAGAGAGACCTGCAACAAACACAGTGGCATTATTTGTCTCTTTTCTTTGCAGCTTTCTGAGCTTCCTGTGTCCTCGAAATCTTGCTTCAACTTTTAAGCGATCAAAACAGACGACGACAAAAACATTGGGTTTCATGCACACTGTTGTTGTTTTGCAAGTGCTTTGATGTTGCTTCCTATGGTAAATAAGCTTTATATCTTGTGTTTGATTTTGTGTTTTCTGACCAGCCTAAGCCACCTTGATTGATTTTTACAACGGTTATAAAATCTCAGAGTGACTTTTCATCTCTTTCTGTTTATTACTCAATGGGGTTTTAAGTAGACATTTTAGTGCCTTCGGCAGCGAAATGCACACACATTTATTCAAATACTCTATTATGTATGGCCTCGTCAAGTTAGGCATCATGAGGAGAAGCTGATTTATTTTGAATTAATAAAACTTAATTGACATAAATCACTATCAAGCTGGAACATAGAGTCTTCAGACTGTATGGTGCAGTCATCCTCAATCCTACAATTTAGCATGTTAGTTAGTTCCATTCACCAAAACATCTCTACCTATCAAGAATTTTTTAGATTCAATTTTGCACAATTTCATTCTATTTGGTTCATACATTATTTGGTTCATACAATTACAATTATACCATGAGCCGATTTATTACGAACTTTCGTTTTCTTACTTTATTCAGTTCCTATGCCGTCGTACTTAGTTTTTTTTTAGGAATATGTAGTGCTTTATGTGGTGATCTATTAAATAAATATGTTGTTGTTTAATGTGTCTCACTCCAAAAACGTTTATTCCTTTTAGCTTCATTAATCACTTACCGAGACTTTCCAATTATTGTTATGATCTACTACCATTTAATTGTGGAGTGTGAGAAACGCTTAAAAGATAGCTGCTTCCTTTTTTTTACAGAATATACCAATGTCATTGGACAAATATTCTCTTCAGTTATGTATAGAGATTAAACACTTTAACATTGAAGCGATCTTTGCAATCAAGTCCTTAAAAACAAGATATTGTCATGCCCACTGCTTCTCCTTGAGTCAGCGCCGTGGAAAGCAAGCCGGGAATTGGCCGACCTGCGCTTCTTAACCAAAGCCTAATCGCCTTGTTGGAGATCTGCCGGTCACTCTAGTTCGAGAGTTCCATGGACAGCCTGGAGACCTCAGCGTAGATCCCTTCGCTGCCGGAACTCTTTATTGTTTCAATTTGCTCCTTATTTTTTGGTGTTTCTTCGGCTTTTTGTCGTATAGTTTGAATTGTGTATTTAACAGAGGTCGCAAATAACAGTCAACACTTTCGGGTTGTCTGAGAAAAAACAGTTTTTGTCGGACAGAATGAATAAGAGAAAAAGAAAGCACCCAAAGTTCTGTTTCTGCGCATCAGACCCTAGGCACGAGCAAAGACACGTTTCGTCGTTTTTTTTCGCACATGTTTTTCCACGAAAAGCACTTGCGTGCTTGTGTGTGTCTAACGAAATTGCCTACATGCATAACTGTATTATGTCGTGCCCCCTTCTCTCTGCTTCTAGCTTTCATTGATATCGGCACACGACAACCACAAGAAAAGACACTTTTCGCTTCCACTTTTTTCGTTTTGCTTTTCGACAGACACACATTTTCTGTGCGACCGACCGAATATGTCCCGTTAAGATCTTACTGTTAGACAGAACAGCGGCATCGCTCAAGCAAAAGAAGGCTCAAAGTACACAAGCGCAACGAAATAAAATGTTGGATGGAAAGCGAAACCGAATCTGCTTCGTTTTCTTCTGTTATTTTGAGTGCAGACCTTATTAAAAATAAGTGTTGACTGTTATTTGCGACCTCCAATATTTAATATTTGTGTCGGCGAAAAAAAATGTATTCTTGTTATTCTTTATATATGTTTATTTTACACATTTTCCCGCTGAACGTTTTCGTTAACGAAAAACTATCGACGCTGCCGAAAATGCCAAATGCAACATTACCACGCAGATTATTGAAAAATAGCGGACATTGGTCTACTGAGCCGTCTAATTACAAATGCCCAACGTAGGCCACACCCATGATAAATGTTCTACCCACAACACCGACCGAAAGCACCGGGACTTTTGCCGACAGCGTCCGATGAAGAGGTGAGCGAACTACTTTTATAGCCGTAAATCTTTTGCGTAGAATACGCCTAACACGCGACTTTTCAAATCGTCTCATTCTTAGGAATTGGTGCCTACTGCTCAGACGACGCGGGTCTTTATAAGTTTCCGGGCGAACTTGGCATTGAAGGCTTTGCCACAGCTGCTGCGGCACCATATCGCCTGTCCCGCCTCTAAATGAAATGAACGCTCGCGTTGGTCGTAGCGTTGGCGAATTCGTTCGTAAGTGGTTGCGATGTTGTTTAACATGACCTCGGATTACGGTTAGTGTGACCTTCACGTCAAGATCGCAGATTTTGCGACCCGCGAGTGAGCTTAACTTCCTGCGCAGCTTGTAGCTGGACCCTTGCAAGTACATATATTGACCAATTACCGCGAAGAGCGGAGTCTCCCCCATAGTCACGCACCGGATGCCTCTACCTTAGATAGGTTCTCATCCCATTCCCTAAGGTCCTATTTTAAATACGCTCTGATCGCAAACAGCACTGTTCGGTTCACAGGCTCGGTGGCGTTATTCTGGGGTGAGTACACGAGCGTGCGCAAATGTGTCACCCCAAATGCCGTGGTCATCGCCTTAAAGGAGTCTAGTCATTTTTATTGTTGACTCGTCACCTCGTTCAGCAATTCCCGGTACTCGGTAGCCGCAAATTCCAGAGTCTGAAATCCGAACAAATCATCCTGGGTCACTTCCCCCTCTTCCAAGCTTCTGGACAACGTGTCAGCGACAACATTGTCAGCTTCCTTCCGGTGTCGCATCGATAAGGGAAACGCTTGAAGCTCTAGTGATCACCTGGCCTGTCTTCCGCTTTAGTCTTTGTGACTCACAAGCTGCGGCAGGCTCGCCTGATATGTGCTCACCGTGAACGGCATCATCTCCACGTACGGCCGTAATCGATGTATGCCCCATTTGGCTGCTAGGCATTCCTTATCTGTCACCGTATAGTGTTTATTAAGTTTCGCCGAAAAGAACGCGATTGGCCTCTCCTGCTGTTTGTCATCCAGTTGGAAAAGCACGGCTCTTATCCCGAAGAGAGATGCGTCGCACAAGACATAGAAGTCCCTTTTGAAATCGGCATGCACCAACACCGAAGCTGTGCTAAGTGCTAGCTTCAACCTGTCCGCTCCATCTACTTCCTCGTCGCCCAGCACAAATTTTCCCGCTCTCTTCTTTAGGGCATCCGTCAACGGAACCGAAATATTGGTGAAATTCTTTATGAAGCGACAATAACACCCTGCTGTGCCTGGGAAACTTGGCAGCTCTTTTATTGTCCTCGGATTCGGGATGTTCCGGATCGCCTCCACTCTGTTGGAATCCATGCGCAATGCCTATTATGAAACCCAACTAAAGTTAGTTGCGAGAACTTTGATTTCGCCATGCGAATAGTGCGATTTGCTCTCTTCAAGCATTCGGCCACCGATTTCAGATATTTCATGTTTCTGAAATGAAATGATATTTCATCTGTCGAAATGATTAACAGAACACCCAGGTAAACAAGTGCGTTGAACCCCAAAGTCACCGGGATCACCCTGTCCATGAGCCTGCATAACTGCTGAGCACTTCAGAGCTCGAATGGCATGTGACGGAATTGATACAGGGGTCCTCCCGTTACTATACACGCCGTGTATGCCCAAGTTTTTTCTCATCTTGCTGCAGCTCGGGGCATATGGGAAATACGACTTCTTCCTCTCTACTGCCGTATTTCAAAAGTAGAACAACGCGGCTTAAAATTAGAAAACTGGCACCCACCCCAGTCCTTATTGTCGACGCGTATGGCTGCGCTGTCCATCCCAATTTTCCACTAACTCCCGGCATCCTCGTCCCAGCTGACTTACAGAGGCTTCCGTGTCTAAGAGACTTCCACATCTGCAAACACACGTGGGTCTATGCTCTCTTCCCGCCTCACAGCTTGGATGACCTGGCACTTCGTTATCCTGAGCTTGCGGCAACGCACCCGAGCTACTCGCGGGGCAGCCAACGTCATTGCATCCAGCTGTCTCTCACCAAAAATTCAATTTCAGGCCGACATGTATGCACGAGCAAGTTCTTCATATGGTAAGTTTCTTAGGTTTTTCTTTTAGTAATATTCTTAATCGAAACATTGTTTATATCCTTATTGTTATCCATATTGCTACTCTTAGTATTCATATTGATCGCCTTGCCTTTTATTTGGTTTGGTAGGTACTCCTCTCTTGCTTCTTCGCGGTTGCCGTCCCCGAATGCGTCTGTCCCGCTATCGTCGCGACCCCCCTTAAGTTTCACGGACAGTTTCCGCACTGAAGCAGAAAATCCTCCGCTCTCTGAAAAGGCAGTCTTTGAACACGTGCTCGAAATGTCTACAGTTTTAGTCGATTAGCCGGGAGTGTATCCTACCTCTCACGAAGACCTCCTCTAGCTCCCTTGGCGGGGTTTCCGACCCGTCCGGTGGTAGCCCAAACCCGTGAACAATCGGCTTCGGTCCTTGCGGATAGTGCGATATCCAACATTCCTCTCCAACTCTATGCACTCTTGGCGCAGCTGAACCACGGTGAGAACATCCATCGCATACACTCCTCAAATCAGTTCCTGGTCTCCGAGCAACTTCTGAATTCGCGAAGCAAGTTGAAACATGTGGTGGATATAATTGTCCACCCCTTTGCGGGTTTGTTGCTCTTGCTGCAACATATCCTGCATAATATCCATGAAGCTGTCCAAAAGGGCTGGTTGTAATTGCACCCAGAATTCGACCTTAGAATGCCGTATGTGTAGTCACTACCACTCGCGGGCACGGCCAGTTAAAAGCAAGTAACAACCGCGCAGGACCGCCTTCCCCTTGGGCGTTGGTATTGCCTCTGCAGGAACACTAGTCGGAACTCCTCGAAGGAGTTCAGGGTGTCCTTGCCGTCGAACTTGACGTTCCACCGCTCAAGTTTCAATTACGCTCTTTCCCGTACGTTGACATATGCTTCCTCCGGCTGGAAGTCTTCCGGTCCCCAGTCATCTACCCGGTAGTTGCAGTTATAGGGGCTACGCCAGTTCCTCGCCTGAGCATCCGCGATGAAGACTGGGCTGCTGGACGAATACTCTGCTCCACGCGCGCCTTGCCTCTGTGGCTTCGGCGGCACTGGTGTCAAGTCCTTAGCACTGCTACGGGATTTCGGCACGATGGGCTTCGGTGAGTCTGGTGGGCCTGTGCAATTGCAGCGTTTATTGCCGACGTGATCACGGAATCTTTCGGCGTTTTCGAAAACTCTAGGTTCCTCGGAGGCCCATCTCGTTGCGCCAACTCTTTCTCGGACGCTCCGTCAGCGTCTGAGCCCCAGTCGGATACCATCATCCATGCCTAATCTCCTTCAAAGAGGTACCACTCTAAACATTACTAAGGCCCAAAAACCCTAATACTAGTCGACAAATCTTACTAATATTACTAAATAAATAAATCTACAACCACTCAATATCGACACTAAATCTTGCAAATATTAATAATAAATAAATATCCACGACAACTTACTATCGACATTTAAAGAACTCACGAGAAAATAAAAAAATTGGTGTCTATAGCAAATCGTCATATAAATCTGTGAGGAGAGGAACCAAATCCTTACACAGGTTAACTTCAATTACCTAAGCACAATCTGGACAAGGGCCAAGCATTTAAGCATCCGTCAAATGCTCAGATCGTCAGTTCGACTGGCGAACGGCTTCCAAGGAACGCTACTTTGCAGGCTATTTGGCTTCCGTCGCACTTCTGGCTTTGAGTATACTGTGTGACATGCGGGGAGGATCGAATCTATATCGTCCAGGGTCACCTTTCTCCGAATCTCTTATAACTAGGGCCAGCACACATCCGGCGTTAACACAGAATGAGACAAAACAAATAGTACTTAATAAAGAATATCTACGAAGACTTCCCCAAAATTACATTTTTATCACAGGATCATTTTGTCATTGCGGCTACCACCAGGCTTTGATGAACAGTCTCAAACGCTTCGACTAAATAATATCTACGAAGACTACCCCAATATTACATTTTTATCACAGGATCATTTTGTCATTGCGGCTACCACCAGGCTTTGATGAACAGTCTCAAACGCTTCGACTAAATAATATCTACGAAGACTACCCCAATATTACATTTTTATCACAGGATCATTTTGTCATTGCGGCTACCACCAGGCTTTGATGAACAGTCTCAAACGCTTCGACCTTCCATCTCAGCATGGTGGTAGCATTTGTTCAAATTAGCCAATCTATTTACAAATAATTTGGGGTATACCGTACGCTAATCGCCCAATTCTCATGGCTCTTAGGAGATCTAAGATTACTTTATTTTTAACCTTATTACGTTATCAAGTTATTTTTAAAGACTCTATTTCAAATTTACAAAATAAACGATTAATCTTGACTCTCTTGACTTCCCAAAGGAAGTTTCTAATGCCGTCACTTTTATACTAATTTCATGACTTAAGCAAAACAAAGAGGGTGTTCAAAGATTATCTTTAATATGCATGATCATTAAGAGCGAAGCATGCACACAATTAAATCCAATCAAACGCGTTTATGCCCACTCAAAGTGCGAAATGCTTGAGGCTATTCTCGTGGGCAACGTAAATCCGATCTTGGCCTTGGGATGCGGACACCCAAACGCTCCAATTCCTTGACAGCGACACTCCGTTGATCGGGTTCAAGCCGCAAGCGTGGCCAGGAGGTGGCACTCTTACTGAAAAACTGCTAAGCGTTAA
>NW_026996089.1:0-2775 GCF_035044405.1 Drosophila montana | reverse complement strand
CGAGTTTAAAAACATGGTAAAAAGATTGTTGCAAGAATTGAGATTAGCGACCTTTATACTAATGGAACTTTCGACTTAGTTCAATTTTTCCATAGGCTTAAAAAAGGAGCCGGTATAATACGAGTTGAAATAGCCAACTCAAAGTGGTACCGAGCGAAAAAATCTTTGAATCAATTTCCATTGATACTTTTAAACAAATGGGCAATAAATATCTAACAAAACTCAGAGTAGCGCTACTCAAGCCGGTAACCCAAATAGAAAAAGAAACAGAAATAGAAGCAATTTTGTCTACATTCCATGATGATCCTATTCAAGGTGGTCACACAGGCATTTTAAAAACGCTAGCAAAAATAAAAAGACCTATCTATTGTGAGGCGGTCACTAAAGTAGCCACCCCACAGCTTATAATTATTTTTATACTATATTAGTTATAAGAATGGTTAAGGCAAGATACCGAAGCATTATAAGTATAGTTAAGGGCAAGGAGCCCCTCATAGCTTAAATTTGAATTTAACCGCCGGCCGCCGCAGCAACTTTGCGCTGTCGATCGGTTACTCAACACCCTCTTCGAGAGCGCAACTTCAATTCGGCGGCGAAGAGTGAAATCTCCAGGTGAAGTTGCGAAAGCTCGCGGCGAAGTTGAGCGGCCGAGGCAAGCGCATGGCTCGCTTGCGAGCGTGCCAGCACTTTTGGAGTGACGATCGGAGTGAGTAAACGTGCATCGCGAGTGAAAACGCAGAGGGTATAGCGGAGCGCAGGGCCCCTAAGTTAGGTTACAGAATAGGACAGTGTTTGATCAATAAGGGATAAATAATTGAATAAAAGTGTATACATTGTGATTAATGAAGGAAATTCGCTGATTCTTTTATTCCCCAATAACCCTATTTGTTCTAACATCGGGATTAGCCGATGTTCACCCTAACCTAGGGCAAGAGTATGTGGTGCGGGACTATGTATTACGGGAGTGGGCAGTACGGGTTAGCTGTTAGGGAGTGTAGTTGGTACGAGGCCACGGCCCGATAGTGTAGTTGGTACGAGGCCACGGCCCGATAGTGTAAGCGTGAAAAAGTAGAGCTAGGTATGGTTTGGTCAAGATACCCACTTCCCCTCCCTCTAAAACCCTCTTTCCCAGCGAATTAATAAATGTCTTGTTTGTCGCTGGACCTGGTAAGATTGAGTCATACCCCGGTCAGTAGCTTCTTTACAAGTGGCGCCCGAGCAGGGACCTAGAGGCGTTTAGGGGGCGTGGCATGTCGGCGGATTAAAGACCCGCAAGCGTACCCTAATAGGTATTTACAAAAAAAAAAGTCGTGTATGGGCGAAGTATAAAACTAGGGAATTAGGTAGTCGAGTAGACCCTAGCGAACAGAAAAATGAACACCTGCAACATTTTTGCGACGAAAATGCGTTCAGAAATCTAGCGCGCAAAGCAAAGAGTCCAAAACATAACGGTCGGTCATAAAACTAAAGCGCGTATATTTTTTTTTATTTTTATTTTTTGTTTGTTTCTGAAGTGGCCGAAGATAAATAAAAATACATAAATAAAAATAAATAAAAGGAAATAAATAAAATAAATAATTAAATAAACAAGAATATATAAAGGAAAACAATAAAGACGAAGGCAACGACCAAAGTGAGGAATGACCTTAGCTTAAAAGAACATTAAGTGCATTTTGTTGAGTTTTTTTTTTATATTTTGTTTGGTGGAAGTGATCAAAATAAAATAAAGCGAAAACGAATTAAGAAAAAAAAAGGGAAATGAACTAATAAGAAACGAACAACAAAGTGGATAAACAAGAGAGGAATAAAAGTGGCAAAGACACCAACATAAAATGAAATAAATAAAGAGACCGACGGAACCCCTGAAGCAGGAAAGGCGAGAGACAGCGATGCCCATTACAGAAAAAGCGAGAGAAAATAGAAAACTCAAGATGGAGACAGGTGAGTGCCAAAGTCGGAGCCTGACCTTAGGAGCTCCCTGTTATACGGGCGTTCGCAAGCGCCCACCCCGAGCTTAGCTGTTGCGGGCGTTAAGGAGGCGCATGCTTTCGGGAGAAACGAAGACCGCCGATCAACCGCGGTCAACGCAGAGGTAGTACGGTCCTCTGCCGAGCCGGGTATGGGTCCCTACAATGTAGGCCATACCCTCAGTCGGAGATCAGGCCACTTCCCAACGTTCCGGAACAAGTTCGGAAGTGGGGCATTAAGTATGATGGCCGCTCCGACCCCTTGGGTTCCTAGAGGAGCTAGAGGAGCGCGCCATCACATATGGCATTGCCCTCGACCGTATGCCCAGGGCAATGAGCGAGGTGTTCTGCGACAGAGCTGCTCGTTGGTGCTTGAGCAGTGGGCTAAGGGATGAGCCGTTGTCCGTGTTACCTCCACGTTACTTCGAAAGGCTTGAGGACGAAATCCGGTCCCGTAGGCAGCGCATAGGCAAAGAATTCAAGGAATACTTGATAGAGCTGAGGGCTCTCATGCATCACGCCAGATACGAGCCGGCGCAGGAGTTGCACTGGATCTACGAGAATGCCACCCCCGAATACAAACTCTACGTGCGACGCCAAGATTTTTCCACTTTGTCCCGGCTTACGCAGATGGCCGTGAAGTACGCGACAGTCATGACGCAGAGGGCGGAATACTCAGGAAGCCAATCAATAAGTCCGGGGGTCTTTAGTTCAAGTAGCGCAGAATGGGCGAGGACAGCACAGTCCCGGGGGGACACCTCAACCCGCTCCGGTCTACTCCCAGCGGGTTCGGAGCGATACACCGATA
>NW_026996088.1:0-1997 GCF_035044405.1 Drosophila montana | reverse complement strand
GTCTTCCTCGACCGCTTCGTTTTAATTACTTCCTTCTGGTTTTCCGAATTTATTATACCCTTGCAGAGGGTATTATAATTTTGTCGTGAAATGTGTAACGCATAGAAGGAGACATCTCCGACCCCATAAAGTATATATATAGCCATGTCCGTCTGTCCGTCTGTCTGTTTCTATGCAAACTAGTCTCTCAGTTTTAAAGCTATCTTTATGAAACTTTGCAGAATTATCTCTTTCTGTTGCACGCAGTTCATATGTCAAAACCAGCTGGATCGGACCACTATATCATATAACTGCCATAGGAACGATCGGTCGAAAAGTATGTTCTTGTATGAAAAACATTTTTGTTTATAAAGTTATCTTGACTAAACTTGTTATTTATTAGTTTTACTACGCTCCCCATATATATGCAAAATTCTATTTAGATCGGGCAACTATATCATATAGCTGCCATAGGAACGATCGGTCGAAAATTAAGTTTTTGTATGGAAAATGTTTATGTTTTTCAAGATATCTTGACCAAACTCGGTATTTATTAGTTTTACTACGCTCCCCATATATATGCAAAATCCTATTAAGATCGGACAACTATATCATATAGCTGCCATAGGAACGATCGGTCGAAAATTATGCTGTTGTATGGAATATTTTTTGTTTTTCAAGATATCTTGACCAAACTCGGCATTTATTAGTTTTACTATGCTCCCTCCACTTATGCAAAATCTTATTCACATCGGGCTACTATATCATATAGCTGCCATAGGAACGATCGGTCGAAAATTATGCTGTGGTATGGAATATTTTTATGTTTTTCAAGATATCTTGACCAAACTCGGTATTTATTAGTTTTACTACGCTCCCCATATATATGCAAAATCCTATTAAGATCGGACAACTATATCATATAGCTGCCATAGGAACGATCGGTCGAAAATTATGCTGTTGTATGGAATATTTTTTGTTTTTCAAGATATCTTGACCAAACTCGGCATTTATTAGTTTTACTATGCTCCCTCGACTTATGCAAAATCTTATTCACATCGGGCTACTATATCATATAGCTGCCATAGGAACGATCGGTCGAAAATTAAGTTGTTGTATGGAAACCTGTTTTGTTTTTCAAGATATCTTAACCATACTCGGCATTAACTATTTTCCCTGTGCTTCTTAGATACGGGCAGAGCACTAAGAGCATTTTGAAAAGGTTGGGTCTGCAAGGGTATTAAATCTTCGGTGTGCCGAAGATAGCACTTCTTTCTTGGTTTTATTGTATTTGTTTATGATTATTTATAATTATTTTATTTTGTTTAGTTTTATTTTCCGTTTATTTAAATCACGTTAATTTTTAATTTATTTTATTTTTATTTGTTGTGATTTTAATTAATTTTATTTTAATTATATATTTATTTAATTTAATTAATTAAATTAATTTTTATTAATATTATTTTAATTAATTTTAATTTTTGTTAATTTTATTTTAATTAATTTTATTTTAATTATTAATTAATTTTATTTTGATTATTTTAATTTTTTTTCTTTTCATTCGTTTTATTTTAGTTTGTTTTATTTTAATTAATTTTATTTTAGTTTGTTTTATTTTAATTAATTTTATTTAACTTTATTTTATCGAGCCAGAACACCACCATTGGCCGCACAAAAAAAAAGTCGCGCTTTTAGTTGACCACCCTAACAAGTGACGCTGCGTACCGGCCTCGGCCCACGGTACCCTTTTGCTACACGTGTCCACTCTTTTACTGTGGTTCTATGTCACTGCACTGTGGTCACTTTCACTCGGTTGTTAACTAGCACATAAATAAAAATATAAGATAAACGTTCACTCTTGCTGCTCGCTTTGTCTTAAATGTTCACCATATTTATTTTTTCCACAGCTTAGTTTGTTCACACAAAAAATAAATTATTCGTCACTACAGCTCCTATGTTCATATTGGGCCGAATTCACTTTATTGTTCACTTTTTTTTCCGTCGCGCTTACTGATCGG
>NW_026996087.1:0-1734 GCF_035044405.1 Drosophila montana | reverse complement strand
ACCAACAGGCAACTGAGGGACAACACCATCGAACAATGGCAAAACAAATGGGATGGGAGCTCAAATGGTAGATAGACTCACAGACAGATCCCAAACCTGAAACAGCGGCGACACGGCGAGGTAGACCACTACCTTGGCCAAATATTGACTGAGCATGGTTGCTTTAAGGCGTACCTGCAGAGGTTTAAACATGAGGATGACCCCTTTTGCGAGCACTGCGGGCACGGTGTGGTTGAGGATGCGGCGCACGCATTGTTCTACTGCCCACTCTATAGACGCGAGCGGAAAACGGCGACGGCGGGCAGAAATAATTTGTCTCCTGAGAATCTCGTGGCGCGATTGATGGCCACTGAAAATGGATGGACAGCCGTTGCTACCATGGCATCGGCTATAATGAAGGAGCTGCGACGACGGGAGAGGATCCGACGCGGCATCGACTGATGAGCGGCTGATATACAGCTGTACCCCGCCCTGCGAAGTAGAACCTTGCGGTTGTCCCGCAGGAGCGGGACTCTTTCTACTCACCATAAACTATCCTGTCCTTCTCTGATTGTTCTATTTTCCTCTCTTGTATACAATCTAAAATGTTAAACATGTTTCTTTTCTTTTCACAATAAATAAAAAAAAAAGGAAAAAAAAAAAACACACTTACACACACAGACACACACACACACACACACACACACACACACACACACACACACACACACACACACACACACACACACACACACACACACACACACACACACACACACACACACACACACACACCACACACACACACACACACACACACACACACACACACACACACACACACACACACACACACACACACACACACACAGCACACGCACACGCACTCGCACACACACACACACACACACACACACACACACACACACACACACACACACACACACACACACACACACACACACACACACACACACACACACACACACACACACACACACACACACACACACACACACACACACACACACACACACACACACACACACACACACACACACACACACACACACACACACACACACACACACTCAGCCGTGGCCCGGGCCAACCGTATGCACGATTCGCTTACTCCGTCAACACCTGCGTACTAAACTCACCCCCCACTCACACACCACATTCCCCGCGGGATCACCGCAAAGTATTACTTCGCGGGGATGGGTTGCCTATTTTAGACAGTCTCCATTATTCGTCGCTCCTTTTCGCATCGTCTCAGATCCCTCTGGATGCCTATTATCAGCTGACTTATATTCCTCCAGTTGTCCTCTCCTTCCAGCATGAACGTTACTAGTCCCTCAGGTGGGGGTACAGAGCCTACTGCGTCTCTGTACCTCGAGCATTGGTGCAGCACGTGTTCCGGGTCTTCGTCCAAATTTGGGCATGTCGGACACTCAGGGGTGTCCGACACACACACACACACACACACACACACACACACACACACACACACACACACACACACACACACACACACACACACACACACACACACACACACACACACACACACACACACACACACACACACACACACACACACACACACACACACACACACACACACACACACACACACACACACACACACACACACACACACACACACACACACACACACACACACACACACACACACACACACACACACACACACACACACACACACACACACACACACACACACACACACACACA
>NW_026996086.1:0-39204 GCF_035044405.1 Drosophila montana | reverse complement strand
AATGAAAAGAAGAATATATATATGCGTATATATATGGTCGTAAATAAATAAACCTACGGAAAAGACAAAAGTGAGATAAATAAACCTACGGAACGAGAATCGCCCACCTACCAACACAAAACCGAGCTAGAGTCCAAAAAAGAGAGAAGTCGAAGCGGGTACCTAGAGCGAGTAATAAGAACTCAAAATGGAGTCAAGTGGGTGCCAAAATCCGGGGGTAGGCGTGCGTTGGATCCACCAGCGGCGCAAGGAGCAACTGGTAGCGATCGGCAATGAGCTCGGGCTGGAAAAGGAAGGGCGCGTGGAGGAGTTTCGTAAGGGGCTATCCACTTCCGTGCAGGATGGCGGCCATACATTCGAAATTTGGGCTCGGCTTGCCGAGTTAGAGGCTCAATACGCCAAAGCGTTAGAGCCGCCATCCGGGGCGTCCTATTCGACGTGGGTGGACGGACGCGTCAAAAATCGGAGCCCGACCTAAGGGGCTCACAATTGGACGAGCGTCCACAGATGCCTATCGCTATCTTAGCCGTCACGCGTGTAGAGGAGGCTCATGACTTCAGGAGAGCCCGCCGAGCAACAGCGATCGACGTAGAGGTAGGGTGGACCCCTGCCGAACCGGGTAGTGTTCCTTACAATCCCAGGCCATATTCCCAGTCGGAGGTTAGGTCTCTCGCAAACGTGCCGGAACAAGTCCGGAAATGGGGTATGAGATACGATGGCCGTTACAAACCCCAGGGGTTCCTAGAGGACCTAGAGGAGCGCGCTATTACGTATCGTATTGCCCTTGATCGTTTGCCTCGGGCAATGAGTGAGGTGTTCTGCGTGGAATACTAGGGTAGCAGGTCAGGGAGTCAGGTGGTCATGAGTTCGAGTAGCGCAGAGTGGGCGAGGACGGTACAGCCCCCGGGGGGACACCTCAACCAATTCCGGTCTATTCCCATCGGAGCCGGAGCGACCGTTGTGGATAAACGGGTCTCCGCCCCGCCAGCAACGGCCCCTGCGGGAAGTTGCCCATCAGATGATGAGCATGTCGTAGGTGCGCACAGGAGGGGCACTTTGCCAGGGAATGTCCCAACGCACCCGTCTTGTTCTGTTGGGTATGTGGGAACCGCGGCAGGAGTAGCCAGGATTGTTGTTGCTGCACGGAAGCAGGAAACAGGCAACGGCGTCGCCCAGGCCAGGATCGGGTCGGCGCCGATAAACACTGGACTCGGTAATGGGACATCCACTGAAGGTGGAAGGTGGCCGGATCGTCGCTACGGTAGAGTTTTTCGCAGCTTCATGAGTGAAGATGGTGTACGCAAGTGTGCGATTCGGGGAAGAACGACTGACTATAGGCGCGCATGCGTCTGGCAGATGGGTCCACGCTCGAAGTAGGGAGGGCATTGAGATTCGACGTCGGCCTAGAAAGATGATCAGTATGTTGATGCTCATCATGCCCTCGATGCTAGACTACGTCATCCTGGGATGGATTTCTTGGGTGCAATGGGCACTACAATAAGCTGCGGCGAGGCAGAGCTGGTCCTAGAGACGGTGACAGCACCGGTCGCGGGGCCTGGAAAAGAGAAGAGCCGAAAGAAAGTCTCACGCGTCAGAAAGCGGGAGTGCCTGCTCGGCAACAGAAGAGAGAAGATACCAAGATGGAACCGAAGGAAGGCCACCCAGGTCAGGAGAAGGGAACACCTGCTCGGCAACAATGTAGGGAAGAGGAGAAAGAAGGCCTCACGGGTCAGGGGACAGGAATGTCTGCTCGGCACCAGACGGAAGAGGACAAAAAGAAGGAAGCGAGGGAGGGGCCCCACAGGGGATTGGATCGAGAGCTTGAGGAGCCCCAAAAGGCGGCGCGTTGAGCTGCAGAGGCAGGTCTCCGCTGATCATGGAGGCGGCACGGCGGAAATGTGCCGGAGAACGGAGGGATATCCGAAGAATCCGGCCATGCATAGGGTGATTGACGAACAGGTAGATGAGCTGATCCAAGCAGGTGCCAGCGAGCCGTCGCGTAGTGCATCGACTTCCGGCAACTCAATGCGCTTTCCATTCCGGATGCTTATCCAGTTCCCCGGATCAATCACATCCTTGAGCGGTTGCGCCACGCCCGATTCATCTCAACTCTAGATTTGCAGCACGGGTACTGGCAGATACCGATGGCAGCCGATACATTCAGCGTGTGCGACCTTTCAGCGAGCTTTGAACACGGTAATAGGGCCGGAGGTGGAGCCTCATGCGTTCGCCCATTTAGGCGATATCGTGGTAATAGGGGCAACGAAAGAACAACATGTAAAATTCTTCAGGGAGGTATTCCGCCGGTTAAGGGCGGCCAACCACAAGCTGAATAGGATGAAATGCAGCGTCTTCCGGGAGAGGTTGGTCTACCTGGGACATGTTATTTGTGGGGAAGGGATACATACCGATCCGGAGAAGGTGGAGGCGGTACGTAACCTTAAGGCATTTGGGCCACCGGACGGACGATGAGGACTACATTCCCTGGAAGCTATGTGTGGCTAGTGGACAGCGACAGAGGGTATTGCCATGATGATCCCACGGCCCGACATCAAGGCGTGAGAAAACCGTGTCGAGGTTGGCCCAGAGATACTACTGGCCGGGGATGTTCCGCGACGCCGCCAAGTACGTGATATGCTGCGACGTCTGCCAGTAGTTCAAGAGCGAGGAACTCAAACCGGCCGGTCGCATGCTGACGAGACAGGTAGCGGAGCCGAAGGCAGTGCTCTGCGCGGATTTCGTCGGGCCCTTCCACTGACGAGACATGGCAACACAATGCTTCTGGTGTTCCATGATGTTTTCTCGATGTGGGTGGGACTGGTCCCTCTCAGGAGAGCCACGGCGGCGCACTTGCAGACAGCGTTCCGAGAGAGGAGGTAGGTTCGGGGTTCCGAAGAAGTTCGTGTGCGACACCGGGGTACAATTTACAAGCTTGTAACGATCACGACTGCTACGCTGGGCGTATTTCGCCTATAACACGTGTGGTGCGTTGGGAGCGTACTCCGTCTACGGGTTCCGACCGTGCTCAGGGGGAGTGGCGGCGGGGGTTCTTTTGCCCCCTAATACACTCGATGCGTTAGATATAATTAGAAAAAACAGAGATAGTTAAGGTATAAGGGGGGGGGGGGGGAAGGTTCCACGATATATAACGAGCGCCTACGATCTGCAAGAAGAAAATATCCTATAGAGCCGAGGAACTAAGATGTTGGCGCTCCTCGGTCTTCACCCACCCTACCTGTAGCTGCATCGGCAATTGTCATTGCAACTACCCTTGATATGCGATGTTATTAACTTAAGGTGCCCAACGAAAGTTAAAATTTCATTTTATCATATAATTGTATTCAAAGAGAATTTAAATTCATTGTCGTGCTTCAATATACATAACGTTAAAAGAATAACGGTGGGATATAAAACTAAACATAATCTGGGCAAAAGCATACATGAGCGGGATTGCACTGCAAAACTAACGTTACTTTAAATTACTGCTGGTCTGAATGATCCAACAAAAATCATCTGCAATTACGAAAGCTGACTAGGGGTACAGCCGCTGACTATAACCGCGATTCAAACAATATGTATAATTTACATATTTATCACAGTATATGATTCTGGTATGTGTGTAAAAATTCAAAAGCTGTAAAATTGGTGGCTCTATGTCTATTTTAGTCCTAGAAGCTATAGGTTAGCAAAAAATGGAATGCCAGAATGTTATTTTCGGAAAGGTTTCCACTAGTTTACTTTGGATAAATGTAAATATAATTGCGTTCACCTTATCTTTCTTGACTGCGTCATACACATTTTCTATTAAGCTTTTTCGGTCATAAAAATGTATGATATGCCTTGTTTTCTTACCGAACATAACTATAGTGCGCGTTGAAGGGACTGCGCTTTCTTGGAGTCGATAGTATACGTTAGCGTCAGATCGTTTTGTATGGTGGCCAAATCAGATGGTGGATTTTCTTCAAAGGGATGCCAATTTTGTCGTGACAGAGCGTCGGTAACAAAATATTCACTTCATCTTTCTTGACTGCGTCATACACATTTTCTATTAAGCTTTTTCGGTCATAAAAATATATGATATGCCTTGTTTTCTTACCGAACATAACTATAGTGCGCGTTGAAGGGACTGCGCTTTCTTGGAGTCGATAGTATACGTTAGCGTCAGATCGTTATGTATGGTGGCCAAATCAGATGGTGGATTTTCTTCAAAGGCATGCCAATTTTGTCGTGACAGAGCGTCGGTAACAAAATATTCTCTGCCAGGCTTAAAGAAGATTCGAGAAGATTGCTCGTCAATGAAAGCTTTCCATCTCTTTATTTTCGCGTTTGGATTTTTGTCTGAGACTGCGAACATATGCGGGTGATGGTCGGTGTAAATATCCAGATTTTTTACGTCGTATAGATAGTTTCTTCGTGTTTTTAACGACCACTCTATGGCAAGTAATTCACGTTCGTTTTTCGCAAAATTTCGTTCGTTATCTCTAACTGTTCTGGAAATCATAGTACAGTATAATTTGCTTAGCTGCCATAGGTTGAGGTGGCTACTCTTTTAAGAAAGGGCTGTAATTCGGAGGTTTTTGCTTGCTAAAAATGGACTTTTACCCTGTTGTGAGTTGTTATTGTCCGAAGGTAAATTATTTTGATGTCGTTGCTCATTCCGTTGAGCTCTCTCCCCAAGACTTTTTGCATAATTATTTACAAATTGGAAGCGTTCATGGTTAGACTCAAATTCTTGAGCTACAGCGAGAGCTGATGGCAGGTCTTTAGGTCGTGCCGAGAAAAGAATTTCAAGGATTTTTTGGTGCTCGAAAAAAAAAAACCTCAAGGCATCTGTTTTGTATTTCTCGCTAAGAGATACAGCCAAAGTGCTGTCGAAAAGTCATTTTTGACTTACCGATAGTTCTCAATTAGGTAAATAGGTCGTTTATCGGCGTATGTAAAGGCAAATCTGTTAATGATGGCTTTGAAATTCAGTGACGTGTCATGCGAAGACAGCACCATATCGGCAGGGCCATTTATATTATTTCCAACAATCGCCAGTGCCTGGTATTGTTTTGAACTTCCTGAATACTTTTCAAAAATTGTATACGCTGTATGGGCGGCTTTTCGCTTCGTGTTTTCCTTCAAGGTAAGGTACTGACTTCACAATATCTAATCTTTCGTTGCATTGTATGTCTGGTAATATTTCAGCATCTTTAAATACTTCTACTTCGGATACAGTCACTGACGTGTTGGTAAATTTGCTTTCTAAATCTTTTATTTTTTGTTCAAACACTTGGGCCTGACTACCGAATGCAGTGTTAACTGCGAACTCGAGTAGCATTTTTATTTCGGACACGTTAAGCCGCATTTTATGTATTGAGTTTTGATCGGACCACCAATTCTCGCGTTAGTTTGCTTTAAATTGTTTTAATTCAACGGGAATCTTGCGTAAACTGGATATTTATTCGTCTAGCTCACTAACACTTATAAGGGTATTATTCTATGAACAAGTTGAAAGTTTTTCACACGATTTATTTGGCAAGTGTAAGTTCAAAATTTTTTTTATCGCGAATTCACTGTTGGTCGCCCATTACGCAATTGCCTGCGTGCGCCGTCACTCCTTCTAGGTATCGTCGTCGCTGGCGAGATTGCAAGAATTCGGAGACGGTCTCTGAAGATTAAGTTCTCCAGAGTTATTCCAATTGCAGGATCACTGAAGATTAGGTTGTCCAGAGTTGGTCCTATTGCTGCATATCTGGAGATTGGGACGGTGGCTTGAAGCTTTCCAATCGCTGGCCTTGTGACGCAGCAATAAAAGAATATGTTATAAAATACGACAATGCCGGAGAAATGTTTGTCAGAAGCAGTCCCCTATTTTGGATGTATAAACAGAACTGAATTTCGATTACAATATTGGTGCAGCTTAAGCTAAAGACAATAAATTGAAGCATAACTCTAAATAACACGCTTCAAAGTCATGGTCGGCAAGCCGACTCAGCATAATCGTAGGCGATAACGAAAACACTTGCGACATAACAAAAGTATCTGGTTACCGTCGCTGATTGTTGCAGCTAATGCGCTGAACTCAAATGCGCGGCCGTTGACTTAGAATTAGCGGCTCTGTTAACTTGCATACACACCCAGCCAAACGCGGTTCACATCATGAAGTTATCCAACCAAACCTTGTCTTCGGAATACAAAGTATCCCTGGGAGAAGCTTTATCAGCCGGGTTTATTAAACTCAATCAGCCCAGGTCCACGCGATGCTGAAAGGGGGTAGGGAGCTGAGGGGATCCCTCCGCCACAGAGTAATTCGCTTTATGGAAAGGGTAGGAAACCGTTGGGATCTCTCCGACGCGGCTTATGTTAAGGTTGGTCACCGTAATGGGTACTGCTGGGATCGCTCCACCATAGAATAAGAGGTCTGAAAACAAATGGTCTCTATTCGGCCTCGATCGCCGAATTGTTGGCAAAAAAATCAGTTTGAAAACACTTTGTATTTAACTGCTCCTATTGATTGTGTCAGATTACGTAGCCCTGCTGCACCGTCAATTCTTGAATTCTTCTGTCGTAACCTCACTGCAGCCTCGCGGTCTCCCTAATTCTCTTTTCTAATTGCTCCGTCCACACGTCCGATACTCGCACTTGTCGTATTAAAAGTGAGGCTGCTGATCAGCATCGGCGTCTTACGACCCATTTTCGTCCTTTTCGCCATGCGGCGGAAACTCTGACCGTGTGTGATCGTCACCCCTCGTCCCGCAGTGATGGTCATCTTTCGTGGTGTTAATAATAACACTTCCTTAGGTTATGTAACCTCCTATGGTTCCGCGTACAAATGGGCTCTGCTTACAACTAGTTAGCGTATCAATTAGTACAATATATCTTAGCCTATCCGGTACCCGAGTTGTCGCCTCTCGGTCTTCTGTCTTTGCCGGAGCCTTCTTGGACGTCTTCTTGGCCGGCCCGTAATAAATCTTCAGATGGCAATGTTGGCTACCCTGGCTGTAGCCAGCATAGTGCACTAATTCCTGCAAGTCAACCACATACAGCTTGAACTCTTCGACGGCGAACCCAGATTTCATCTTCTAGTAGCTCGAAGTATCGCAGTGGCAAGAAAAATTCTAGAAACTCCTCCTTAAACTCAGTCCACGATATGTCCCTTAGCCCACTCGTCATGAACCACCGATTTTGACATCATTCATCGCCTTGGGTAGTCTATGACACGGTCCTCGATGGCTTCCACAAAGGAGAATGGAGCGGCCTGTTCATAAAACCGTATACCCCACTTCCTCACTTGCTCGGGTACGATACACTGTCCTCTCATTTCCATTGGCGTGCGGGCTGACATTCAAAGGCGTCCCCTTTAACAAAATGAGACGTTCTCGACTCTTTCATTTTATCGACCGCATCGCGGGACTCATAGCTCGGGATCGCCGGAACCTCCTGCAGGCATGGGGTGCTCTAACGTTGGCCAGAATCCGATTTGGACTTCGACGGCCTATCCCATTCAATGAGGTCGGTTGGGGCGTGGCCTTATAGTCCGGGGTTCGTGTATATTTGGCCTTCAACTCGGCTAGCCGGCTCCCTTTTTTCACGCTCACTCCACTCTTTCACCATGGTACCGCGCCTAACTGTGTGTCACATTCACTTCATTATCGGTTTGCACGCAAATCGTTTTTTATTTTTGAATGATCAAAAATAAAAATAAAATAAAAAAACCCTCGACGTCGTCTTGTTACTGTTTACTATTTATTTAAACGTCCGTGATTTTTGTTTGTTTTTGGTTTCACAATTTTATTTGTACAAAAAAAATGTATTCACGGCGATGATTATTTAAGTGTAAAAATTCGACCGAATTGTCCTTATGCACTTCGGTTTTCGTTTTTTCCCGTCGCGCTCACTCAACGCACAATTTCGTCGCGTGCCGAACGATTTGACCCATGATATGTTTCGACAGGTGAATTTGTTTGTACGCGCTCAGTCGTTTCTCGATCGCGAGCTCACGCCTGTACGTATGGGTGTATGTTTGTATATGGGCACGCACGCTCAGCTCACACTAGCTCACTTCCCTCGCTCAGCGAGACATTATTTTCCTATCCGCTAGTTTTTCGGGTCTCTGCTTTCCTATCTGTCCGCCTGTTGTTGCGCCGGTTGCCTGACCGCACGTGTGCATTGGCCGCCGACACCCCAGTTGGGCTCTACTGCTTCCCATATTTATGCTGCGGGCAGCTAACTTTTCAGTTAAGACTGTCTTCTGGGCCTCTTCCGATGCCTCACATCGTCACGAGGCGATGGGTCAGCATTCTGCCGCTGGGGCTACCGCGGTCTAAGGGCTTTGGATAAGTTAGCTTTTAATTTAGATTTTCAGTTTTTAAGATTGAATCAAGCTGAATCAAGCTGAGCACTTGGTGCCTGTAATAAATATTCGGTTTAAATTTTCAAAGTGTTTTATTGCTGAAACCGTCGGTCAGCATATATGTATGTATTCTTATCAGTACCACAAAATTGTTAATTGGCACCCAACGGAATTAAAATAAATATTCCTACGCACAAAAGGAGAAGTGACTGTTCAGCCCAAGCTTTAGCCATGACCTTAATGTAAAAAGTATAAAAGGAATGAGGAGTAGAAAGTGCAGCGGCTGCGCTGAGCAAGTTAAGACAAAAAAATAATAAATAAAACCCCTGCAACAACGGTGAACGAGTAAAAAAAAAGATTGTAGTAATACAAAGGGCTATACTTGTAAGTAGCAGTAAGTTAGATTAGCATACTATTAATATTTTACACATGATATACTTTACATCGATAAGAACTGTTACAGAAAAGATGACTGAATAAATTCAATTTTTAATGGTGCGTCAAGAAAGCTGATTCGCAGGTCAGAAGTAAGCCAAACCTACCCCTAAAAATTATAACGACACATATTTAAAATTTAATCTCCCCAGTGAACATTAACAAATTGTTGTAAAAGGACTTAAAGTCCCTATGTGAGAAGAATAATTTAAAAAAGAGCGGCACGAAAAACATCCTAATAAGAAGACTACAAAGTGTGCGTAAAAATCAACTACAAAAGTGCTTTTTAGATTTAAATAAGAAAATGAATACAGAAAAAATTATCAATGGCGACAATACAAGCGAAAATGAAACAAAAAACAATAATGCGGTGCAAGAAAATCAAGAAATTTCTGGAATCGATAATGCCAGTACGCAAATCGTACGACGAAATTTCGACAAACAACAACAACAGCAACGATCGGGCAATACGCAAAGAAAATTAAGAAGACAATGAAAAGAGTGCAGAAGGCAACAACAATGTAGAGGAAACAAACGAAGAGAAGGAAGAAGCGAGATGGCAAACAAATGTGTAGCAGTGGTTAAAAAAGGACAACGTGAATATCTAGACAAAATTTTATTCGAATTTGAAATTTTAAAGAAGAAACAGAAAATACAAAGCTTTCCAACGAAATGGCAAAAAGGAAGATGCAAGCAAATACGACAAACACTATGGCCAGCACTGTTTCGTTGGAAACACTTAACGAAATGTTACCTATATTTGACGGCTGGGAATTTTTTAACGTTTGGCTGGCACAAATGTCACATTTTTAAAAAATGTGTAAATTCGCCCCGAACATTTCGTATATTTTGCGATGATTAATCGAGATTTCTATCGATGTTGTGAAAAATGTAAACAAACAAGCTGATATTGCAACGAACGCAAGCGGTAACTTTAAATTATAATTTTAAATTTTAATAATCCCACAGTTTTTAACATTTAAAGTTGGCCAAATCTCGCAAAGAGTCAATTAAAACAGACTCCACTTCGGAGCCATATTATTTGACTTTTGGAAGGAAATTAAAGCAACTAGAACAGCTGTTTATTTAAAGAAACAGAACCTTTGCCACTCACATGTTACCGACAACCGATGGGACACCAATATGGGAAATTTGAAAATGTGACATTTCTTAAGCCGGTGGGCAGAGGCTATAAGCAACTAAAAAATAAATTTTTTTTGCAATGCTAACACAGAAATATCCTTATTTATAGAATGCCTGATAGATTCTGGTAGCCCGATCACTTTTATTAAAAAAAAATAATACAATCGCAATTGCAATGCTGTTGATAGAATTCAAACGGACGCAGAAATTCTTGGACTTTGCGTTATCTGCTGCTAACACGTGTGCACATAACTTTTGTGTTTCTTAACCGATCTTAATGAAATTTTCGACAGTACATCTTTTTGTAGAATAGAATATAGAATATTTGTGTATTCTCAATTGTATTATCAATTGCATTAATTGTGGCTTAAATTGATGGGCAATACAAGTTGGATAATTAACGTGGCGATAGGTATAAAATGAAAGATACTTGACATATATATACTATTCTTGAAGCTACATGTCAGGTTTGATGACTCTAGCTCATATTTTTTGTCGAAATTGCAAACGGGGCAAGTTATCGAATATCGGAAACAAAATCGTTCTGCCCGGGCATTGGAAGGACCTATAGCTAAAATTTCAAGTCTCTAGCTCTTATAAGTTCTGAGATCCTTGCGTTCACGGACGGAGAGACGGACAAACAGGCAGACGGACATGGCTAGATCGACTCGGCTATTAATGCTGATCAAGAAGATGCTTCCTTCTGTCTGTTACATACATTTGTACAAGTACAATATACCCTGTTTACCCATTTTTAATGGGTTCAGGGTATAAAAATAGTCAAACAATTGTATGTACCCCTAGTGACCAGTGACTTGGAGCTTACACCCAGTTAAAGAGATTTAATTTTAGCAGAAAGAAAACCAAAAATGGGCACAAAAACTGTCACTCAAGTCAGCACTTTAGGCACAGGTAATTTTTCTATATATAGAATTTATAAAACAGCGAAAATTGGAAAATTGCTTCTAATTAATAATACTTTTGTTTTGAGGAGATGCTAGTTTGCACCCCACTTCGGCCCCTTTTATGTTTTATAAATTTTAATAAAAATCAAAGGAGCCTTTAGACTGCTTGTAATGCGTGATTTACTTCTCGAACTTTCAACAATAACTATCGATAGATTAGTGGTGAGCAATTTACAATGGTATTTTATGGTGGTTTAAAAATAATAGTATGTGACTTCAATATCGTGATTTGAGAAGTAGAGTATATTGTAATTCAGATATAATATTATTCAGAGAGCGTTCTGCTGCGAACATGCTCCCCCCGTTGGAAGATACAAGCTTTCAACCGATGTGGTCTCGATTGGCAGAACGGCAATTTTGGCAATGGCTCTCTTGACCAGACCATTTTGTGTACGAATGACTGCTACTCTCACAATGCCGTCGTCACCCGTGATGACGCTGTCGACTCGACCAAGCGGCCAAGCGACCAAGCGGAGTGGTGGTGCATTGTCCTCGTTGACCAGCACGATGCTGCCGGCCTGAAGATTTTGCTTGGGCGATCACCATTTCCCGCGCTCTTGGAGCAACGACAAATACGATGTACTCCATTTCTTCCAAAATGATTGCTGCATGTGACATATTCGCTGCCAACGGCTGAGGCGACCTATGCTTAAGTGAGTTATGTCTGGCTCGTCGATAGTGGCATTGGCTTTGCCCCAGATGAAGTGCCCAGGCGTGAGTATCTCCAAGTCATTCGGGTTTTCTGTAAAAGAGCAAAGCGGTCTTGAGTTAAGCATTGCGGATATTTGACAGATGAGAGTTCGGAATTCGTGAAATGAGAGAAGAGAATTTCCAACGACGCGGTAAAAATGATATTTTGCTGACTTGACAGCGGCCTCCCACAATCCTCCAAAATGTGGCGAACTGGGCGGCATGAATTTGCAGTTGATTCCCAGAGCTAGGCAGTTGCGAACAATCTCATTGCGCTGGGGATCGCTTATAAACAGGTCGCGCAGTTCCTTCAGCTCATTTCGAGCACCCACGAAATTTGTGGCGTTGTCTGTCCATATTGTATGCGGTTTCCCTCGAAGGCTGATGAATCTCTTCAAGGCAGCGATAAACGATGACGTGGACAGGTCCTCTACCAACTCTAAATGCGTTGCTTTCGTTGCAAAGCATATACAAATTGAGATGTAGCATTTCGTTGGTGAGCGATTCCTGACCTCTGATTTGACGTAGAAAGGACCGCAAAAGTCGATGCCAGTTACGTGAAACGTCGGACTTGGCTGCACACGCTCAGCTGGTAGCGGGGCCATGACTTGCTCCAGAAGTTTAGGTCGCATTCGAAAGCAGCGCACGCACCTGTTGATGATATTTGAGACAGCCTTGAGACCTCCGATGGGCCAGTATCGCTGGCGGAGTATTGCTAGAAGGGATTGCGGACCAGCATGAAGAAATTCCAAATGATAATATGTGATCATAGCTGCAGTGACTGGGTGGCGTTTAGGCAACAATAACGGATGCTTTGCTTCATATTCCAAGTTTGAGTTCTGAAGGCGCCCGCCGATGCGCAAGAGTCCCTCAGCGTCCAACAGTGGGCACAATGAACGAAGTTTGCTTCTTGTTGGAAGCGGCCTTTTTAATCTGAGTGCTTTGTACTCTTCGGCGAAGTGCGTAAGTTGAATGTTTTTTATAAGTAAATGCGTTCCGCACTTGATATCATCTGGAGTGAGTGGACCTTTTGAACTCGTCGAATCAGATCTTTTTAGCGCTATAAATCGATACACGTATGCGAAAGTACGCTGTAACTTGGCAAATGTGTTGTTGAATTTACAAGATGCCGATAGGTTCGTCTTCGTTGATAGTACCAGCACTTTCCGGCGTCGTTCTGGAAGCTCAAAGGGATAGGCGACGTTTTGAGGCCAAGTCGAGCTAGCGGCCTGTATGAATGGGTGTCCATTATGCCATAGCTGTGAGTCTAAAAGTTCCAAAGGTGTGCATCCACGTGATAAAATGTCCGCAGGGTTCAGCTGAGAGGGTACATGCCCTTTGTCCGCTCCTGTATTTGTGATACCCTGTTGGATACAAAGATGTTAAACTTTGAAGGTGATTCACGAATCCATGCAAGCGCTAATGTTGAGTCGGTCCAGCAATGATATCTGCATTCGAACTGAATGCACTTGGCAATGTGTCCTATGAGCTCTGATAATAAAAATGCAGCTGCCAGCTCAAGCTTTGGGATTGTCAGCGTCTTTAATGGGGTGACCCTTGATTTAGAGCATCGCAAATGTGATGAAAATACCCCTTGCATTTCGGATCTGACAAATACGCAAGCACCATAAGCGGCTGTGCTGGCGTCGCAAAATCCATGCAGCTCATACGTAGCTAGCGGCATCAATACAAAACGGGAGAATTTCAAGCTGCTGACAAATGAGAGTTGCGATATGAGTTTGATCCATTCGAAGTGCAGCGACTGCGACAGGCATTCGTCCCAATTGACCCTTTCCTTCCACAGTGCTTGGAGAAATACCTTTAACCTGGTAACGATGGGCGCGATCAATCCGAGCGGATCGTAAAATCTCGCTATCATTGATAATATGCTCCGCTCTGTGACTGATCCTTCGGGTACGATCTCCGCAAAGTTGAAAAGCAGGCTATCAGAGCTAGGGCTCCAAGCTAAACCAAGCGCCTTTGCAATGTTGGTGCTATCCTTGAACTCCATTAGCTTCTCACAATCGGATTCGCTTTCTCCTTTTAATGCATCAGGCTCGTTTGAGCACCACTTTCTGATTGGAAAGTGACCTTTAGCCAGTAGCAGTTTTACTTTCTGTCGGATCTAAATGGCTTCTTCTATAGAGTCCCTTCCAGAAATTAAATCTTCTACGTAGAAGTCGTGACAAACTATCTTTGCAGCTAGTGGAAAGGTAGGCTCTTCGTCCTGGGCCAGCTGCTGCATCGCTCGAATTGCTAGAAACGCAGCGGGTTTAGTTCCATACGTTACTGTATCCAGGGTGTACGTCCTTATGCTTTCATTTTGGTGATCACGCCATAAGATGCATTGCAGAAATTGATCTGGATGCGTTATTCGGACACAGCGGTACATCTTACAGATGTCACCGCACATGGCAACCTTTAAAAAACGAAACTGAATTAGAATGTTGAATAATTTGGGTTGAATTGCTGGGCCTGTATGCAAAAGATCATTCAGAGATGCGCCTGATGCGGATTTGGCTGATCCATCAAAAACGACGGGCAATTTGGTGGTTGAGCTATCTGGCTTTTCTACGCAGTGGTGGGGTAAATAGAATTGTGGGACAAGCTGCTGCTTGGAAGCCAAAGACATGTGGCCCAAGTCGATGTATTCGCACATGAATGCAGAGTAGCTCTCCTTCAGCTGGTGATTTTTGTCCAATTTGTTTTCGAGCGACTTGAAACGTCGTAGAGCACGTTGATATGAGTCTCCTAGCGTGTCGAAGCTGAGCTTTGCTGGAAGCCTAACTGAATACTGCCCTGACTTTAGTGGCGTGTAGCCTTGGAGAAATAGCTGCTCACATAGTGCGTCTTCATCAGAGAGCGCAGGGGTTGTACCGCAGCAATTGTCGTCTTCCCAGAATCGTTTTACAATATCCGACAGTGGATCCTCCCATGGATTAGGTTCCTTGTAAAGGGCTGAAAGGGATGTGCGTTTGTTGTGTACGCGAGAGAGTCCGCCAGACGCAATCCATCCGAGCTTGGTCTTTTGGAGCGTTGGTAGGTTATCCGCCATTCGATTCGGCCGATGCAAATGAGAAATAGTCCGGCACCAAGTGATAAATCTATTCTTTGAGATTTGAAACACGTTGGATCCGCGAGTGAGATGTTTTTGGGGATATTCCACCCAGAGATGTCTAACCCAAAGTGGGGCTGATAATCCGTTATACTGCGAGTAACGACTGCTGAAAATGATGTGCTGAAGCTCCTATCACGTGACTGCGCTGATATGTCAGTGGACATGTTAGAAGATAGGGTTGAATCGCCTATACCAGATATTGATACGGCAGCATGATGAGTTTTGAGTTGGAGCTGCTTTACTAGACGAGCAGTGATAAAGTTGAGTTGAGATCCAGAATCCAGTAATGCACGGCAGGGTATGAATACACCTGAGTGGCTCTTGGCATATAAGATGGCGGTTGGAAGCACCACATAGTCGTGGCTTCAGGTGCGAATTCAAGAGCAGTGCTGACGAGAGATGAAGATGGTGGATTACTTGAAGACGATGCGTGAGGCTGGATCGTGCCTGCAAGCTTGGTGTACACAGGGCAGATGATTGAGTTGTGATGGGGCTCATGTGCAGCAACGAATGATGTTTTTGTTGACAATGCCTGCAGTGACCTGAGCGACATTGCTGCAAGCCATGGCCTTTGCGCAATCAGTTTAGGCAAAGATGCAATCGCTTGGCCTCCTTGTGGCGCAAACTTGGGGACAGATTCAAAAACAACGGGCATTTAACAAGAAAATGCTCTTTTGAGTCGCAAAAATTACAATTTTGCTGGTAATTGTTAGATGAGGATGCAATGAATGTGTTACGATTCAATTTTTGTACATTTCTGGTAACCTGGTGGCTAGGCGTAGGTTCCGTAGCGCCTTTCATGTTTTCCATCATGCGGCATCTCTTCTCTAAGAACGCCGACATATCCTTCAACCTGGGTAGCTTATCCGTTGCAAGCGCCTCCTGCCACTTTTCCTGGGTGTGGTGATCGAGCTTGTGCGATATTGTGTGTATGAATAATCCGTCAGCCAGCTCCTCAGTTGTTGACATGGTGCTAAGCGCCCGAAGATGCGAGTTAATTTTGTCACTCAACTCACGCAACGCCTCTGCTGATCCCCTTTCAACACCTGGCAGCCCGACTATAGCCCGCACGTGGCCCTGAAAATGTAGCAACTTATTATCAAAACGCTTTATGAGTAACTCCAACGCCTTGTCATAATTCACGTCGACAGGCTCTAACGATTTGATAGTGTTGAGAGCAGCACCATCCAAGCACGCACGTAAATGTTGTAATTTCTCAATCTTATTCAGGTCCTCATTGCTGCCAATGACAGTCTTGTACATGGCGTAAAAATCCGGCCAATCCTCGTAGGAGCCGCTGAACCTGGGCAGCTGCAATTCCGGTAGGCGAGACTTACGGTTGAACAAGTGACCAAATGTGTGCGTACTTTCAGCAAAGCGTGGGATAGTTGTTGAATTGGCGTCAGTCATACGTCCCTTAGTGACTACATCCATTTGACGAGCGAGAGTGGATTTGATCTTCCAGTAAACCTTCTCGAAGTCTGAGCGTGCGTCCGTTGAAAGCTCGAGCAAATCTAATTTTTCTAGCCTTGACTGGCTAGTTTCAAACTTGGCCTTCATGCTCTCCGCAGATTCTATACGCACCATCAGATCGGCCTCGTCAAAGCTGATCATCTCACCAGCGCTGAAGAATTCGTTCATTGCTAATAGTTGGCGTTGAACAGAAGCGCATTTGGCTTTGCAAAAGTCTTTTTCACTTGTCGAATTTTCCATTCTGTTGTTGGCGAGGTAATGTTCGGTTGGTACGTTTTGTTGAGTGCTCACTGTACTCCGGCCTGTCACCAAAATTCACTTATGGAGAAGAGCTTTGCCCTTGACCACTGCGAATGTCACAGAGTGAGCAGTGCGAGAATGCGATTACCGTTTTATGCGTGCAGCGGCTTGTGTATGTGTATGTATCGAGATCAATTGTAGCGGCACTTGCATTCACATACATATGTATGTATGTAAGTATGTAGGTATCTGCTCGACGGCTTCTTTTCTAAGCAAACGGTTGTGCTTGGCACTGATATGCACCAAACAGCTTGGTTATAATAGCCGATCTGCTAAATAACGCGATAAGATCGTTAGAGAGAAGCGCACACTCGAGCCGGTGTGCGAAATATGTACATACATATGTACATATGTCTGTACTTGAGTTTAGTGCCTATGCTGCAGCAGCAAAAGAGCGATGAACAACGAAAGTAAGATTTGCGGCAAGACGAGAAGCAAGAAAGAAAATCACGTCGGGGTCACTAATGTTTTGAGGAGATGCTAGTTTGCACCCCACTTCGGCCCCTTTTATATTTTATAAATTTTAATAAAAATCAAAGGAGCCTTTAAACTGCTTGTAATGCGTGATTTACTTCTTTGAACTTGGTGAGTAAGTGAAGTGGTGAGCAATTTACAATGGTATTTTATGGTGGTTTAAAAATAATAGTACGTGACTTCAATATTGTGACTTGAGAAGTAAAGATATATTGTAATTCAGATATAATATTATTCAGAAAGCGTTCTGCTGCGAACAACTTTGTTTACTGAAAAATTTATTGGGTAAATCTTGAGGGCTGGCCGTTGGACCGCATGATTGCATATGTGCGAGGTGAACATTTTCTGACTTAGCAAAACACACGCAAGCGTACTAGTATTTCTATATACAATAGCTGTGCTTTTTCGTTCTTGCCCGGTCACATTGCGACACATTTTACAAATCAATTTTTTACCCATTTCCAGCCTATACCAGCGTATACCGGATATTTTACTCAGTTGGGGGGAAGTTGCAATCCGAAAACTTCATACAACCGTTGACATGCATTTTCCACACAGGAGGCGTGGGTTTTGAGAAACAAAAATTAAGCTTTATTTTATTGATTATTGTGCTTGCGGTTATATATCCTAAGCCCATGGTTGCGCTATCTAGATTTTTCAGTTGCTGTAGGCGAGTCCGAGTTGGTACACGCACGTTGTAGCAAAGCGATAATAAAATTATAATTTTGATATTTAAATAATGCAGGTGGCCGATGTGTACCAAGTTCACGAAGCGAACGAACTAACTTGCTCGCTATATATAATCTATATATTATTAATTAAAATGAATAGCGAAGTGGATGAAATCAAGTCATTTTCTGTCTCGGACTGTCCTTTAATGAGTGAACGCGTCGATGTCAGAACCTATAATAGCTAGAGGCCTTAAATTTAACGCAAGTACTCCGGGGCAGTACGAGATGCAAATCGTCGATAGCTTGCTCCACTCCAAAAGTTGGAATCAACAGATTTTGCCATTTTAATTGTGTTGAGAATCAGAAAACCGAAAAATAAACATTCGTTTATTTGACTTTTGATCAAAATTTTCCTCCCAAATAAAGTCAATTATTCAAAAAACTAATCAAGTATATTTTCACACAGATCTTTGAAAATGAGTTTGAAGCCGATCTGTTGCAAACAAAAATATCGTATAATTTACACCGAATTTCCACAGTTGTGGGTGGAATTTTCCAAATCGCTAAATAAGGAATTAATTAAATTCTTATGTAAAGCTTTGAAAATAAAATTGATGCTAATCGAACAAAACTTAAAACTCCCCACTAACAAATTTTCCCCGCATCGATCATCCTCAAGAGCGGTGGATCTTGCGAAAATTGCGGTGGATCTGCTATAAAAAAAGCAGCACAGAAAACAATACAATCGTAATTGCGATGCTGTTGATAGAATTCAAAGCAGACGCGCATGAATGTGTGTGTGTACATGTATACAGAAATTCTTGGAATTTGCGTTATCTGCTGCTAACACGTGTGCACATAACTTTTGTGTTTCTCAACCGACCAGTACATCTTATTGTAGAATAGAATATACAATAGTTGTGTATTCTCAATTGTATTATCAATTGCATTAATTGTGGCTTAAATTGATCGGCAATACAAGTTGGCTAATTAACTTGATTTGCGGTGGTAGCGGGGAGGTGGCGATAGGTATAAAATGAAAGATACTTGATATATATATACTATTCTTGAAGCTACATGTCAAGTTTGGTGACTCTAGCTCGTATTATTTGCCAAAATTGCTCAAAAAGCAGGATTTCGATATCAATTTTTATCGATTACTTGAACACGGGGCAAGTTATTAAATACCGGAAACAAACTCGATCTGCGCGGAGACTAGGAGGACGTACAGCTAAAATTTCAAGCCTCTAGCTCTTATAGGTTCTGAGATCCTTGCGTTCATACATACGGACGGACGGACAGACAGGCGGACATGGCTAGATCGACTCGGCTATTGATGCTGATCAAGAATATATATACTTTATGGGGTCGGAGATGCTTCCTTCTGCCTGTTACATACATTTGCACAAATACATTATACCCTGTTTACCCATTTTTAATGGGTTCAGGGTATAATGATTACAGGAGAGACTTGTCGCTGCTAATATGACAAGAGCAACGATTATCCGTGCTCTGTAGAAAAATTAAGAGCGACTGTTATTAACGTGTGTGTGTGGCAAAACGTTGCCGCACTCTGCAAGCTTACATTTGTGGTATGCTTAGATATTTAATTTATTGTAATTTGAACTATTCCAGCATGATCGTTCCAAAGGAAGATATAGTGTCTCGATGTTTAGCGGACATTGTTTATATCTTGATAAGCAAAATAGTTTTTCATACTAGAACGTACTTTTCGACTGATGGCAGTGGCTGCTTTATGATTTAGTGGTCCGATCCAGCCGCCTCCGACATATGTACTGCGTGCTACAGAAAGATGGACAAAGGGGAAAAGGGGACAGAGGGCATACAAAGTTTCATGACGATAGCTTGAAAACTGAGAGACTGGTTCGCATAGAAACATGCAGACAGATATGGCTATATAAACACGGCTTTTGATACTCATCAAGAATATATATATACTTTGCTAGCGGGTATTGCCCGGCCTCGTCCGTGGGGTCTTTTTGTGTTAAAAATTTTAGATACGATAGCTTTCCCTAAGTACACGCCCGTGGAAAATTTAAATCTACCCATCTTGATCTCCACTTCTTATTTAAAAAAATGTTTTATGTGCATCGAATAAAAAACAAAGTGTTGGAATCTTCCGTTTAAACCTATGTAAGTCTTGCGATAAGAATCATGAAGATGAAGACAATACTTTCGTTTATTAAATCGTTGACCCGCATTTGCCACCCAAGAACGTATCAAATAAATTTTCTCAAAGATATTTGAAAATGAGCTTAAAACCTATCGGACGGTGGAATTTCCCAAATTGCTGAAACACGTATCCATTAAGTTATAGTGTACAGCTTTGAAACAAAGTTTGATGCCAATCGTATTAAACTTAAAACTTCGCCCAAAAATCTTTGAGTCCCGCTTTCCACAGAGAAAGCTAGGATTCTGCGAAAAGTGTGAAATACGTCTCAAATGATTTTTCGTATAGATATTTGGAATTAAATTTGAGCACGAAACGTCACACCCATTTCCGGATTGTAAGCCAAAAAAATTTCGAACAAACGTGTTTCGTGATTTTTACTCAGATGCGGGTGGAATTTCCCGAAACCCTGTCTTAACGTTCACCTTCATCACATCACAGTGAAAATTTTAGCTTTTTGGCTCTTACGGTTTCCGCTGTGCTTTGGTCAGTCAGTCAGTCATTGGGTCGGAGATGCTTCCTTCTGCCTGTTACATACATTTGCACAAATCCTTTATACCCTCTTTACCCATTTTTAGTGGGTTCAGGGTATAATAAAATGCCAACACTTTGTTTGGACCGAGTGAAATGAAAACATTATCAGCAACAAATAACGAAAATAATTAAAACCAAAACGCTTGGTGTTGAGTGAGTGAAATAAAAGACATTAGCAACAACAAATAGCATTAGCAAAAAAAAATTGCAAGCACACAGTGTTGAGCCAGTCGAATTAAAACACAGAACAACAACTTCAATGGCAGCTGAAGGGATAGTTCCAATTAAAGACGAAAACACCTGCCACTCACAACACCGTCGCATCGTCGCACCGACTCACTGTTAGCGATATGAAATTTGTGTAAGTGGAGCGTTTATACGGTCACCCCCAGTTTGCATTAACAACAAGTAAGAGGTTCTGGTCGGGAGGTCCCGACTAGGTAATACGCTGAACCCTCTTCTTCCAACAGGCGATAGCTAAAAAAGGAAAGAGACTTGACATATATATACTATTCTTGAAGCTACATATCAAGTTTGGTGACTCTAGCTCATATTATTTGCCGAAATTATTGAATATCGGAAACAAACTCGATCTGCGCGGGGACTAGGAGGACCTACAGCTAAAATTTCAAGTCACTAGCTCTTATAGGTTCTGATATCCTTGCGTTCATACATACGGACGGACGGACAGACGGACAGGCGGACGGACGGACGGACAGACAGACGGACGGACAGACAGACGGACATGGCTAGATCGACTCGGCTATTGATGCTGATCAAGAATATATATACTTTATGGGGTCGGAGATGCTTCCTTCTGCCTGTTATACCCTGTTTACTCATTTTTAATGGGTTCAGGGTATAAAAACGTTTGATATGAACTTGAACTCAAAACTGCAGCCATCAAATCCTAAACCCGAATTTCCACCAAGGAAGTATGGAAATTTTAGAAATGAGTAACACATCGATGATTTTATCAAAGATTTAAAATAAAAAGAAAATAATTTAAGCTGATTTCGAATTTAGCAATTCAAATTTTTACGAGCAACACAACCGAACTCAAACCAGAAATGATTGCCAAGCTCTTCGAGTGTAATAATTCCGACGACTATTGTGAAGACTTACAACGATGCTAAATTGAAGCTGAGGCGGATAGATGTTTTCTACACTTCACGATTTTAAATCTAGGATCTCGAGTTCGGGCGTGAGTTGTCTTGTGAGGTACTTTGGGATTAGTTAACCGGTCGTCTATCTGCTTTGTATAAGTTAACGCCCGCTAATCCCGCTCTAGCTAACGCCGAGTAATGGTAAAAGTAGTTTCGTTAAAATTGAATAATAAGACAAAAATTATTCAACACATCTCGAGAAAACTATTTCGAACTCAGTGATTATGTTTTTATGAGACCCGCTCCAGCCAACGCGAGTATTGAAACTTATTTGAAAAAAACAACAACAGTTAAAAAAAACTTTGTTCAACAAAAAGACATTGCAAGAAATTGCGCAAAAATAAACACAAAAAAATTCAACACAACAACAACACATCATCGCCGCAGCGTTCGTACACCACTCCGCACGACTCCGCCGCTACTCCACCGCCATCGACTCCGCACCAAGGCTACTTTAGAAAAAATGAAATTCATGTAAGTGAGCTGTTCAAATGTCTATCACTCTGTGAAAAAAAAAAAAACAAAGCATAATAAATAAAGAAAATAAACTTACTGAATTGATCAAGGTAAAATTTTTAAAAAAAAATATTTGTCTTGATAATTGAATAGTAACCCATACAATTTAACGTAGCAATTCATGTGGAGAAACAATAGTTCTATAAAACATTCAGATAGCGAAGACGAGATTATAAGCTCTTATAGGGAAAATAAAAGTTCCAACAACATGACTTCGCAACAAGACGTAATCAAGGCCATGGAGGCAGAAATTCAATTAGCATTGCAGGAGCAGGCTAAGAATTTACAAAGGGTGTTTGATGAAAAAATGGAAAATATGATTAGTAGTTTCCGTAGTGAATTAAATTCTTTAAAAACAGAGTTTAATAAAAAGAAAGAAATTGTTGAATATCAGAGGATTAAAATCGTTCCAGGAATAGAGTGCGATCAGTCCCTTGATCTGGTTAAAACCTTGCCTGAATTTTCTGGCAAAATAGATGAATACGTTGCCTGGCGAGAAGCAGCAACATTAGCCTACGAAGTATTTGAACCTTTTGATGGGAGTTCAAGACATTTCTATGCAATTGGTATTATAAGAAATAAGATCAAAGGCCCAGCAAGCGCAACCTTATCATCATTTAATACGGTTTTGAATTTCATGGCTATTATAGCCAGACTCGTCTTTACCTACGCAGATAAGACGCCAATACGCGTTATCTTACAAAAACTTGGTACCCTTAGACAGGGTGAACGAGAATTGTTAGAGTATTATGATGAGGTTGAAAAAACTTTGACTCTCCTCCCTAACAAAAACTTAATGACACATGACCCTGCAGCAGCAGCGGTCTTGAATGAGCAATTTAGAAAAGACGCTCTACATTCCTTTGTAGCTGGCCTTAAGAAGTCTCTTAAAACGGTAATATTTTCTGCCCAACCAGAAGACTTACCGTCAGCCTTGTCTTTGGCACAAGAAGCTGAAGTTTCCAACGAATATTCACAATTCGCTGCAAGCTTTTCCAAAACCAGTGAGGAAAGAAACCAAAAACCAACAGGACAACGCCAGCACCCGCGTTATCAAAACAACGATAACAATAATGGTCAAGGAAAAAATTTCCAAAATAAGACTCAAGGTAATAAGAAGGCCAATGGGCAAACGAATCCCCAGTCAAATCAACAGGGAAATTCACAGTCCAATTCTAGAAAAAAAACGGTTCCAGGGTAAAGACCAGCAGTCACGAGCCCCTGAACCAATGGAAATTGACCCGTCTACATCGCGTTTTCGGCAACAAACTAATTTCAACAGAAAAACAGACTCAACCCAGAGCCGACAAAATGTAAATTTTTCAGCTCAAGAACAGTGCACTGGTGATAACGATTACCAGTCTCACGGTGAGGAAAATGTTGAAGCATTCGAAGACAACGTACCTCATGATTCCTGTAATTTTTTAGGTATAAGTCCTTTCTCCCGTACGTCGAACTAGATGTAGGAGGAGGATTGGTTCTTAAGCTACTAATTGATACCGGGGAATCTAAGAACTATATCAAACCCTTGTCCGCTTTACAAAACGTCACACCAGTTGAAAAGCCTTTTCAGGTTAATTCTATCCATGGGGGCACAAAAATTTTACAAAAATGTCCGATTAAATTGTTCAATGAAACATCCTTTCTCTTCATTTTACCATCTTTAAAAGATTTCGACGGTATAGTGGGACTTGACTTACTTATGCAAGTCGATGCAAAACTTGACTTTAACAACGGTTTCATTAGGTTTAAAGGCGGCACGCAGCCGCTCAATTTTAAAACTTGCCCCCAAGTAAATTTTACTCAAGTCAATGATTCAGATGTACCTACATCTATGAAAGAATCTTTTGACATTATGATAAAACGCAGATCAAATGCGTTTGCTGACCCAAATGAGTCCCTACCTTATAATATAAACACTGTGGCCACCATCCGAACAAACGATGAGGCGCTGTACTCAAAATTATACCCATACCCTATGGGTGTGGCTGATTTTGTCAATTCAGAAGTTAAACAACTTCTCGACAATGGCATCATCCGGCCATCAAGATCGCCTTCAACAACCCCATCTGGGTTGTCGACAAAAAAGGTGTTGATGAGCTCGGTCACAAGAAAAAAAGAATGGTCATCGACTTCAGGAAACTGAATGAAAAAACGGTGAGCGATAAATACCCTATACCTAATATTTCAGCAATATTAGCAAACATGGGTGAGGCCCAGTACTTCACAACACTGGACCTCAAGTCAGGCTTTCACCAGATAGAACTGGCAGAAAGAGATAGGGAAAAAACCGCATTTTCCGTAAACAATGGAAAGTACGAGTTTTGTAGGCTCCCTTTCGGTCTGAAAAATGCACCGAGCATATTTCAGAGGGCTATTGATGACGTCCTCCGAGACGAAATTGGGAAAACTTGTCATGTCTACGTTGATGATGTGATAATTTTTTTCTACAAACAAAGAGGACCATGTTAAACACATCAATTGGGTTTTAAAAAGCCTTGAAGATGCAAACATGAGGGTGTCTCAGGAAAAGTCCAAATTCTTCAAAAAGAGCGTGGAATATCTGGGATTCACCGTGTCCAGAGGTGGAATTCAAACTTCACCTGAAAAAGTGCAAGCTATAAAAAGCTTCCAAATCCCGAAAACACTATTTGGCCTTAGATCATTCTTAGGATTAGCCAATTATTATAGGTGTTTTATCAAGGGATTCGCCGATATCGCCAGACCCCTAACGGACGTCTTAAAGGGGGAGAATGGCAAAATAAGTGCTAACCAGTCGAGGAAAGTAGTTATCGAACTCACACAGAAACAAATTGAAGCGTTCTGTAAATTGAGGGATATACTGGCCTCTGAAGATGTCGTTTTGAGATATCCAGACTTTAAAAAGCCATTTGACTTGACAACAGATGCCTCAGGGTACGGCATTGGAGCAGTGCTATCCCAAGAAGGTCGTCCCATAACCCTCATTTCACGAGCATTACGGGACAATGAGCAAAATCTTGCGACAAATGAGCGAGAACTCTTGGCCATTGTATGGGCTCTGAAAAACCTTAAGAATTATCTATATGGCGTGAGGAACCTTAATATCTTTACAGACCATCAGCCTCTAACATATGCTGTGTCAGATAAAAACCCTAATGCTAAGATAAAACGCTGGAAAGCTTTTATCGATGAACACAATGCAAATATTATTTACAAACCTGGCAAAGAAAACTATGTAGCCGACGCATTGTCACGTCAAAACATGAATGCCCTCGACTCTGACTCGCAATGCTCAAATATCGCTACAATTCATAGCGAAGAATCCCTGACCTACACAATTGAGACCACCGATAAACCAGTAAACTGTTTCAGGAATCAGATTATTATTGAAGAATCTCATTCCCCTTTTGTCAGAACTATCATACTCTTTCAAAACAAAACACGGCATATTGTAGGGGTCTCAGATAGGAGCAGTCTTTTGCAAACACTACCGGATGTAGTAAATGCAGGTGTTGTCAATGGAATCCATTGCGAGCTGCCAATCCTTGCTTTTATACAACACAATTTGATTGAACTATTTCCATCAACGACATTCCGATACTGTAAGTATGTGGTGACAGACATCCCAGACAAGACAGAACAAAGAAAAATAGTAACAGTAGAACATAACAGAGCTCACCGAGCAGCGCAGGAGAATGTCAAGCAAATAATGCGCGACTATTTTTTCCCAAACATTTCTAAGCTGGCAACAGAAATTGTTGCAAATTGTAGAATTTGTTCAATGGCTAAGTACGATCGACACCCAAAAAAACAAATGTTAGGTGAAACACCCATTCCTACCTACACGGGAGAACGTCTGCACATTGATGCATTTTCGACAAACCAGAAATTTTTTTTAACATGCGTTGATAAATTTTCTAAATTTGCTGTGACACAGCCAATTGGGTCAAGAGCAATCATAGACATCAAAAACCCAATCTTACAACTCATAAATTTTTTTCCCAACATTAATACCATATATTGCGACAATGAAAGATCCCTAAACTCTGAGACAGTGAAATCCATCTTGTGTAAATACGCCTCCCTTACACAGCGTCTCAAACGGCCAAGTCGAACGGTTTCATAGCACTTTGGCAGAAATTGCACGGTGTATGAAACTTGACAAGCACATAAGCGACACCGTTGACCTGATCCTGCTTTCAACGATTGAATACAATAAAACTATTCATTCAGTGACGGCAATGAAACCAGTCGATGTTATCTGCTTAAGCAGCACAGAAACAGGAATACAGATAAGGGACAGACTTATAAAAGCACAATCTAAGAAAATGTCACAGGAAAATAAAAACAGGGAAAACAAAGAATATCTAGTAGGAGATAAGGTTTGGATAAAATCAAATAGGCGCTTGGGTAATAAATTAACCCCACTATGTGTAGAAGGCATAGTAGAAGCGGACCTAGGATCAACGGTTTTAATAAAAGGGAGGGTGGTCCACAAGGACAATCTTAGAAAATAAAAAATAAATTCTTTTTATTCATTCTTTCAATTTAGTCTAACATCAACACTGGTAGTACTTCTAATGATTACCCTTACGACCGCGACAGTTAAACTGACAAACTACACACTTTCGGACTACATACCGGTAACTGACGTGGACGTAACTATTTGGGACGAGTACGGCTACCTAGGACACACAACGAACGTGACTTCATACGAGACATACGCAGACGAAACCAGACAGACGATAGACTTATTCAAACAGGACCACATTCGAAACGTACTACTCACTGACCTCGGACACATCGACACACTAATTATGACACTCAAGGTAAATCACAGAAATCCTCGCAGCATCAATCTCTTGGGGACAGCACTTAAAGTTATAGCAGGAACCCCAGACTTCGACGACTGGGAACAGGTCAAGTTTAGACAGACGCAAATAACGGATTCGCAAAACTTACAGATCGAATTAAATAATAAATTTCAAACAAGACTCAATCAATTAACGGAAATAGTTAACTCAATTAGCAAGACAGAAGAAATAGACTTAGATCATTTATACGAAACAATTTTGGCAAAAAATAGGATGATTATATCAGACTTGCAAAATTTAATTCTCGCAGTAACACTTTCCAAAATAAACTGGATCAGTCCGGTAATGCTTGATAACGTCGATGTTAAGGAGAGGACATTTAAACATTTCACTAACATTAGTATAAGCGATGTATTAGAGGTTGCTACCATTAAGGCTTTTCAAACCTTAATATCTTTACAGACCATCAGCCTCTAACATATGCTGTGTCAGATAAAAACCCTAATGCTAAGATAAAACGCTGGAAAGCTTTTATCGATGAACACAATGCAAATATTATTTACAAACCTGGCAAAGAAAACTATGTAGCCGACGCATTGTCACGTCAAAACATGAATGCCCTCGACTCTGACTCGCAATGCTCAGATATCGCTACAATTCATAGCGAAGAATCCCTGACCTACACAATTGAGACCACCGATAAACCAGTAAACTGTTTCAGGAATCAGATTATTATTGAAGAATCTCATTCCCCTTTTGTCAGAACTATCATACTCTTTCAAAACAAAACACGGCATATTGTAGGGGTCTCAGATAGGAGCAGTCTTTTGCAAACACTACCGGATGTAGTAAATGCAGGTGTCGTCAATGGAATCCATTGCGAGCTGCCAATCCTTGCTTTTATACAACACAATTTGATTGAACTATTTCCATCAACGACATTCCGATACTGTAAGTATGTGGTGACAGACATCCCAGACAAGACAGAACAAAGAGAAATAGTAACAGTAGAACATAACAGAGCTCACCGAGCAGCGCAGGAGAATGTCAAGCAAATAATGCGCGACTATTTTTTCCCAAACATGTCTAAGCTGGCAACAGAAATTGTTGCAAATTGTAGAATTTGTTCAATGGCTAAGTACGATCGACACCCAAAAAAACAAATGTTAGGTGAAACACCCATTCCTACCTACACGGGAGAACGTCTGCACATTGATGCATTTTCGACAAACCAGAAATTTTTTTTAACATGCGTTGATAAATTTTCTAAATTTGCTGTGACACAGCCAATTGGGTCAAGAGCAATCATAGACATCAACAACCCAATCTTACAACTCATAAATTTTTTTCCCAACATTAATACCATATATTGCGACAATGAAAGATCCCTAAACTCTGAGACAGTGAAATCCATCTTGTGTAAATTCGATATCCAAATCGTAAATACGCCTCCCTTACACAGCGTCTCAAACGGCCAAGTCGAACGGTTTCATAGCACTTTGGCAGAAATTGCACGGTGTATGAAACTTGACAAGCACATAAGCGACACCGTTGACCTGATCCTGCTTTCAACGATTGAATACAATAAAACTATTCATTCAGTGACGGCAATGAAACCAGTCGATGTTATCTGCTTAAGCAGCACAGAAACAGGAATACAGATAAGGGACAGACTTATAAAAGCACAATCTAAGAAAATGTCACAGGAAAATAAAAACAGGGAAAACAAAGAATATCTAGTAGGAGATAAGGTTTGGATAAAATCAAATAGGCGCTTGGGTAATAAATTAACCCCACTATGTGTAGAAGGCATAGTAGAAGCGGACCTAGGATCAACGGTTTTAATAAAAGGGAGGGTGGTCCACAAGGACAATCTTAGAAAATAAAAAATAAATTCTTTTTATTCATTCTTTCAATTTAGTCTAACATCAACACTGGTAGTACTTCTAATGATTACCCTTACGACCGCGACAGTTAAACTGACAAACTACACACTTTCGGACTACATACCGGTAACTGACGTGGACGTAACTATTTGGGACGAGTACGGCTACCTAGGACACACAACGAACGTGACTTCATACGAGACATACGCAGACGAAACCAGACAGACGATAGACTTATTCAAACAGGACCACATTCGAAACGTACTACTCACTGACCTCGGACACATCGACACACTAATTATGACACTCAAGGTAAATCACAGAAATCCTCGCAGCATCAATCTCTTGGGGACAGCACTTAAAGTTATAGCAGGAACCCCAGACTTCGACGACTGGGAACAGGTCAAGTTTAGACAGACGCAAATAACGGATTCGCAAAACTTACAGATCGAATTAAATAATAAATTTCAAACAAGACTCAATCAATTAACGGAAATAGTTAACTCAATTAGCAAGACAGAAGAAATAGACTTAGATTATTTATACGAAACAATTTTGGCAAAAAATAGGATGATTATATCAGACTTGCAAAATTTAATTCTCGCAGTAACACTTTCCAAAATAAACTGGATCAGTCCGGTAATGCTTGATAACGTCGATGTTAAGGAGAGGACATTTAAACATTTCACTAACATTAGTATAAGCGATGTATTAGAGGTTGCTACCATTAAGGCTTTTCAAACCTTAATATCTTTACAGACCATCAGCCTCTAACATATGCTGTGTCAGATAAAAACCCTAATTCTAAGATAAAACGCTGGAAAGCTTTTATCGATAAGCACAGTGCAAATATTATTTACAAACCTGGCAAAGAAAACTATGTAGCCGACGCATTGTCACGTCAAAACGTGAATGCCCTCGACTCTGACTCGCAATGCTCAGATATCGCTACAATTCATAGCGAAGAATCCCTGACCTACACAATTGAGACCACCGATAAACCAGTAAACTGTTTCAGGAATCAGATTATTATTGAAGAATCTCATTCCCCTTTTGTCAGAACTATCATACTCTTTCAAAACAAAACACGGCATATTGTAGGGGTCTCAGATAGGAGCAGTCTTTTGCAAACACTACAGGATGTTGTAAATGCAGGTGTCGTCAATGGAATCCATTGCGAGCTGCCAATCCTTGCTTTTATACAACACAATTTGATTGAACTATTTCCATCAACGACATTCCGATACTGTAAGTATGTGGTGACAGACATCCCAGACAAGACAGAACAAAGAGAAATAGTAACAGTAGAACATAACAGAGCTCACCGAGCAGCGCAGGAGAATGTCAAGCAAATAATGCGCGACTATTTTTTCCCAAACATGTCTAAACTGGCAACAGAAATTGTTGCAAATTGTAGAATTTGTTCAATGGCTAAGTACGATCGACACCCAAAAAAACAAATGTTAGGTGAAACACCCATTCCTACCTACACGGGAGAACGTCTGCACATTGATGTATTTTCGACAGACCAGAAATTTTTTTTAACATGCGTTGATAAATTTTCTAAATTTGCTGTGACACAGCCAATTTGCTCAAGAGCAATCATAGACATCAAAAACCCAATCTTACAACTCATAAATTTTTTTCCCAACATTAATACCATATATTGCGACAATGAAAGATCCCTAAACTCTGAGACAGTGAAATCCATCTTGTGTAAATTCGATATCCAAATCGTAAATACGCCTCCCTTACACAGCGTCTCAAACGGCCAAGTCGAACGGTTTCATAGCACTTTGGCAGAAATTGCACGGTGTATGAAACTTGACAAGCACATAAGCGACACCGTTGACCTGATCCTGCTTTCAACGATTGAATACAATAAAACTATTCATTCAGTGACGGCAATGAAACCAGTCGATGTTATCTGCTCAAGCAGCATCAAAACAGGAATACAGATAAGGGACAGACTTATAAAAGCACAATCTAAGAAAATGTCACAGGAAAATAAAAACAGGGAAAACAAAGAATTCTTAGGAGATAAGGTTTGGGTAAAATCAAATAGCGCTTGGGTAATAATTCTAAAGGTAGAAGGCTGTAGAAGCAGACCTAGGATCAACGGTTTTAATAAAAGGGAGGGTGGTCCACAAGGACAATCTTAGAAAACAAAAAATAAATTCTTTTTCATTCTTTCAATTTAGTCTAACATCAACACTGGTAGTACTTCTAATGATGACCTTACGACCGCGACAGTTAAACTGACAAACTACACACTTTCGGAGTCATACCGGTAACTGACGGGGACGTAACTATTTGGGACGAGTACGGCTACCTAGGACACACAACGAACGTGACTTCGTACGAGACATACGCAGACGAAACCAGACAGACGATAGACTTATTCAAACAGGACCACATTCGAAACGTACTACTCACTGACCTCGGACACATCGACACACTAATTATGACACTCAAGGTAAATCACAGAAATCCTCGCAGCATCAATCTCTTGGGGACAGCACTTAAAGTTATAGCAGGAACCCCAGACTTCGACGACTGGGAACAGGTCAAGTTTAGACAGACGCAAATAATGGATTCACAAAACGTACAGATCGAATACAAATAAATTTCAAACAAGACTCAATCAATTAACAGAAATAGTTAACTCAATTAGCAAGACAGAAGAAATAGACTTAGATCATTTATACGAAACAATTTTGGCAAAAAATAGGATGATTATATCAGACTTGCAAAATTTAATTCTCGCAGTAACACTTTCCAAAATAAACTTGATCAGTCCGGTAATGCTTGATAACGTCGATGTTAAGGAGATGACATTTAAACATTTCACTAACATTAGTATAAGCGATGTATTAGAGGTTGCTACCATTAAGGCTTTTCAAAATAACGACATTTTGTATTTTCTTATTAAATATCCTATACCTAAGTTAGTATGTAAAAAAATAAATGTTCTTCCGGTTCAACGATCTGGTAAAATTCTGGACTTCGAGGAGAGTACATCGTAGCGGATTGCGGTACAGACATCTTCGCTGTAGGCGAGTGCAATGCGGCAATCGGCACCACATTCTGCAAAAACTTAAAAGCACCCAGCTGTGCCCAGCAATTGATAGCTGGAACACTCGCGCAATGTAGTACTCGCCCCGGCCACCTAGATGAGTTAATGGTGATAGACGATGGTGCTATCGTAATTAACGAAGCATCCGTAAACATCTCAGGATACTCAGGCTCATCGTCATTCATCTCTGGAACTTACCTGGTCAACTTCGATGACGAAATTGTAATTAACAACACACGATACGTCAACAACTATGGTGTCTTCAGAAGGAAGCCTGTGGTTTCAGCGGTCACTCAAATCAACGTGACTAAACATCGGGAACACCTGAGCTTACCTCTTCTACATGAGATGAGTACGATAAACCTGCAACGCATCCGCCAACTAAAATCTGCGTTGACTTACGGACCCATATGGAGTGGAGGAGTCACACTAACGGTTGTCTTCTGTTTCTTGGTACTAGTGCAAAGGATTCGCCAGCGCGGCAAGCTACAACAACGGAACGCCATTATCGAGAAACTACAAGCAGGCACTAGGAAGACCGAGGACGTCCTTCACTTGGCCGAGGGAGGAGTTAACGCCAGCTAAACCAAAATAGGCTGACCGGATGCGTGTGCGACAAAGTTGCCCGCTCAGCAGTCTGCAATTTAAACATGCGCAACGAAGTTGCGATCCCCAGCAATGCAATATGATCCGTACGCCAAGCGGCCACTGGAATGTGTCACGAGGCGCATGGTCAGCATTCTGCCAACATCGCTGCCGGGAGTCCGTAGCTTAAGTTATGTTTATAATTGCATGCTTGAATCAGTTTTATAAGAAACCCTCGAATGGTCAAAGCTGACCCGCGAACAATAAAATATAAAGAAACAATCTTCGTTATTATAAATTATATATAAGATCACTATATATGATTGTTTAATTGTCTTTCGGAAAGAACTTATCCAAAGTATAATTTAACACTATGGCAAGAGTATTATCTGAATATTTAAAAAACTACTCTGAAAATATTACCTCTCAGTTCCAGGGAATGAAAGAGCATAATGTTAACGGACCATTGGTCGTTTTGTAGACATCCATGTCTCTTGGTCTCGTGGATGCTGTCTTATCAAAAACTAACTTTATTTGGAGCATCATGATAGTAAACCTTATATCAGCGCATCCTGCAGTAGTTTAACAATTATCATCGTTCATCTCTTCTCTCAGAATTCGCCTGAACGCTAATCAAGATCTTTTAGGCAGCCGATCAGCACATATACAATACAAACGCTTACAATAAAATCGATCATATCGGATAGAGATCCGCAGGGCCTTTACTAATTATATTGTTATTATATTGCTAGTGTTACTTCAGTTAAACCTTTTCCAATAATAAATCAATTGTTAGTACAGCGGTGTTGAACAAGACGAAAACAATTAATACGATTGGTTGATGATGTCTTGAGTTCAAATGTTGGTTTTGTCCTTTTATCAATTAAATATCAATTAAGATTGCTTAGCCCGAGATGGACGTCCGTTCTGAAATTACATCAGTGTGTCAAACGACATTTCGGTCACTATTACTGTTTTGATTTTTTTTTGATTTGATTGACTGCATGATAATACACCCTTTAACCGATTTTTATGCCTGAACCTACTAAAAAGGAGAGTGTTCCAGCTAGAATCTTCCACGAGCGTGAAAAATAATTATTCGGACAATCTTGCTTCCCAGTGAAATCGCACATTAGCTCCGTTTCAACTTTTTTACTCAACAGGGCAGATTAATAATTAATTAATACTATATATTAACTTGGAAGCTCCTTCGAAAAATATCTATTGTCTACTCCAGTGGCAAGAGACAGATTCTATGGAAATTTATGGACATGTAGTTCTGACGCTCTACCTATTTACCATTCTTCAGGCGGTGCGTTGTACGCTACTTGCAGCTATCGTCCATTTTCGACGTCACTGCATCAAGTTGAGGTACTTAGTTTTCTAGCAGCGACAAAATATTTTTTTTTTTGTTGGGTTTTGCCCGGCCTCGTCCGGCAGGTGTTGGCACTCAAGACCGACACGATCTCAGTGAATAAGTGCATTTACGACAATATGATCTTAAGGCATTAAAATAAGGTGCATTGTGTAAATTATTGCATCAGCTTTTAACAATCGTTCACTTATGTGGATAATAGAAATGCCTTGGTCTTCTTGAATGAAGGGATTCAAGCATTCAATGTTTCTAGACTTAAAAGTTTTTTTATCTCTCAACCTAATAAATTTCTTACGCACTTTTAAATTAGCCATTTCGTCTGCAGTAAAGTCAGACTGAGGATGCCCTGTAATGTCCTAGTGTTTTCTAGATTTCTAGTTTAACGATACCTACATTGCATATGCTACAGCGTTGGCTATCGCCGCTAATTAAAATATATAAGGCATAGCGCAGTGAAAGTTCTTTAGCCTAAGCCATGAAATTGATAGTGACGACAGTGTCTTATTGCGTTTGCAATTATAAATTAGCAGAAACACGAACATAGACCCCCAACAGGTGTGTTCGATCATATACGTAGCTGAGAAACGATTTTTTGCAACAAATTAGTGAGTTGAAACTTTAACTTAAATTCTCTCAAAATCTAACGCAACGAGCCTCTAGACGCTGTAAAGTGTCTTTCACAGTTCCTCGGCACACAGGAAACGTGTCGCCAAGCTGCGTACAGAATTGTGGCTTAAATTGATTATCGTATTATTTGCCAAAATTGCTCAAAAAGCAAGATTTCGATATCGATTTTTATCGATTACTTGAACACGGGGCAAGTTATCGAATACCGGAAACAAACTCGATCTGCACGGAGACTAGCAGGACGTACAGCTAAAATTTTAAGCCTCTAGCTCTTATAGGTTCTGAGATCCTTGCGTTCATACATACGGACGGACGGACAGACAGGCGGACATGGCTAGATCGACTCGGCTATTGATGCTGATCAAGAATATATATACTTTATGGGGTCGGAGATGCTTCCTTCTGCCTGTTACATACATTTGCACAAATACATTATACCCTGTTTACCCATTTTTAATGGGTTCAGGGTATAATGATTACATGAGAGACTTGTCGCTGCTAATATGACAAGAGCAACGATTATCCGTGCTCTGTAGAAAAATTAAGAGCGACTGTTATTAACGTGTGTGTGTGGCAAAACGTTGCCGCACTCTGCAAGCTTACATTTGTGGTATGCTTAGATATTTAATTTATTGTAATTTGAACTATTCCAGCATGATCGTTCCAAAGGAAGATATAGTGTCTCGATGTTTAGCGGACATTGTTTATATCTTGATAAGCAAAATAGTTTTTCATACTAGAACGTACTTTTCGACTGATGGCAGTGGCTGCTTTATGATTTAGTGGTCCGATCCAGCCGCCTCCGACATATGTACTGCGTGCTACAGAAAGATGGACAAAGGGGAAAAGGGGACAGAGGGCATACAAAGTTTCATGACGATAGCTTGAAAACTGAGAGACTGGTTCGCATAGAAACATGCAGACAGATATGGCTATATAAACACGGCTTTTGATACTCATCAAGAATCTCTATATATAAAACTGTTTGTCCTGACTGACTGACTGACTGACTGACTGACTGACTGACTGACTGACTGACTGACTGACTGATTGGTGATCAACGCACAGCCCAAACCGTAAGAGCTAGGAAGCTGAAATTTTCACTGTAGCTACCTTATGTGATGTAGGTGCACGTTAAGACGGGGTTTCGGGAAATTCCACCCGCAAGTGTGGAAAAATCGCGAAAAACGTTTGTATGTAACTTTTTTGTTTACCATCCAATCGGCCTCAAACTTTTTTTCAAAGATCTTTGTTCAAATTCATTTGAGGGGTGTTTCACACTTTTTGAAAAATCCGTTCCTCCTTGGAGGAAATGGAGGTCAAAGATTTGGTGGGTGACGTTTCGCGCTCAAATTCGTTTCCAAAGATCTATAAGAAAAATCATTTGAGACGTGTTTCACACTTTTCGCAGAATCCAAACTTTTTCGCGTGGAATGCGACTCAAAGATTTTTTGTGCGAAGTTTTAAATTGTGTCCGATTTGCTTCAAACTTATTTTCAAGGCTCTACATAAGAACTTAATAAATACGTATTTCAGCGATTTGGGAAATTCCACCCGCAACAGTGGTAAATTGGCGAAAAACGGTTGTATGAAAGATTTTTGTTTACCATCCGATCGGCCCCAAACTCATTTTCAAAGATCTATGTTCAAATTCATTTGAGGGGTGTTTCACACTTTTTGAAAAATCCATCCCTCCTTGGTGCAAATGGGGGTCGAAGATTTGGTGAATGACGTTTTGTGTTCAAATTTATTTCCAAAAGATCTATAAGAATAATTGTTTGAGACGTGTTTCACATTTTTCTCAAAATCAAAATCTGCCTTTCAAAGATTTTTTTGGTGAATTTTAAGTTTTGTCCGATTTGCATAAAAGTTGTTTGATTCCCGTCCAATCGGTTTCAAAATAATTTTCAAAGCTTTTTGAAAACATTGATTTTATAACATACGTGCCACGGGCAAGGCCGGGTTATACCCGCTAGTATATATATACTTTGCTAGCGGGTATTGCCCGGCCTCGTCCGTGGGGTCTTTTTGTGTTAAAAATTTTAGATACTACCTTTCCCCTAAGTACACGCCCGTGGAAAATTTAAATCTACCCATCTTGATCTCCACTTCTTATTTAAAAAAATGTTTTATGTGCATCGAATAAAAAACAAAGTGTTGGAATCTACCGTTTAAACCTATGAAAGTCTTGCGTTAAGAATCTTGAAGATGAAGACAATACTTTCGTTTATTAAATCGTTGACCCGCATTTGCCACCCAAGAACGTATCAAATAAATTTTCTCAAAGATATTTGAAAATGAGCTTAAAACCTATCGGACGGTGGAATTTCCCAAATTGCTGAAACACGTATCCATTAAGTTATAGTGTAGAGCTTTGAAACAAAGTTTGATGCCAATCGTATTAAACTTAAAACTTCGCCCAAAAATCTTTGAGTCCCGCTTTCCACAGAGAAAGCTAGGATTCTGCGAAAAGTGTGAAATACGTCTCAAATGATTTTTCGTATAGATATTTGGAATTAAATTTGAACACGAAACGTCACCCCCATTTCCGGATTGTAAGCCAAAAAAATTTCGAACAAACGTGTTTCGTGATTTTTACTCAGATGCGGGTGGAATTTCTTGAAACCCTGTCTTAACGTTCACCTTCATCACATCACAGTGAAAATTTCAGCTTTTTGGCTCTTACGGTTTCCGCTGTGCTTTGATCAGTCAGTCAGTCATTGGGTCGGAGATGCTTCCTTCTGCCTGTTACATACATTTGCACAAATCCTTTATACCCTCTTTACCCATTTTTAGTGGGTTCAGGGTATAATAAAATGCCAACAATTTGTTTGGACCGAGTGAAATGAAAACATTATCAGCAACAAATAACGAAAATAATTAAAACCAAAACGCTTGGTGTTGAGTGAGTGAAAAAAAAGACATTAGCAACAACAAATAGCATTAGCAAAAAAAAATTGCAAGCACACAGTGTTGAGCCAGTCGAGTAAAAACACAGAACAACAACTTCAATGGCAGCTGAAGGGATATTTCCAATTAAAGACGAAAACACCTGCCACTCACAACACCGTCGCATCGTCGCACCGACTCACTGTTAGCGATAGTGGAGCGTTTATACGGTCACCCCCAGTTTCACAGTTCAATGCAAGCTCTGGTGACGATCGGTCGTTTGCATATCTGCTCTCGTGGGTGCCTGTTATAGTGCGCCGGTTAGAAAAATTTTCTTATTAAAGTGAAAGAGACACTTACCTCGCCCGCCCCAGGGCACCTGAACCAAATCCCTTACATAGTGGGTCTCCAAACCACGAATGCTGCCTCTGGCAGCCCAAGTGCAGTGCCAGAGTTAATTATTAAAGAAACAATAAATGCAAGTCAACACGTGCCGGTGTTCTTGCGCGAGTTAGTGAGAAAACTGCATAAGCTTAGTGCTAATAACTCTCTTATCCGAGTACGTGAGAGCTTTAGAGCTTTCGCGAGCGGGCTTTTATTCCGCTCACTAATACGATCATATTAGTGACCAATAGGAAGCTTGCCAGTGCTGCGCAACGGACATAAACAGTGACAGCGCTGAGCGATAATCTCGTGACTTGATCACAATAAATCACTCTTTGGGAACCGTGACTTTCTCAAAAATACTGGCTATTTTTGGAGTAAAGTCTAGTTGTTAATATGGATGATACTACCGCTCCCTCTCAGCCGAGAGTGTTCCGACCAGATTTCGTGGAAATGATGAGAGTTGCTGGCGCTACACCTGCCGAAATTCGAGAAATGATTTCCGGAAAAACCTCTAGTGCCTCAAACACTACAATTAAGTGCAGTAGTAGTAATTTTGCTGCGACGACATGCACATTGACGTCGTCAATCTCCACCTACGCGCCAACCTACACTACCACATCCTCTTCAAGCGGAGGAGTATGCACCACTCCAAATATTAGCTGCACAAGTATAGCTGCAAACGAGCCAGCTTATAATCCCAGGAAAAGGGAAGTCATCCCAGAAAGCACTCAGCTGGATGACGACTAAAATAAAACATAAGCTGCCTCCACGCTTGACCAAGGCAAACGGTAAAAAAGGGAAGTTAATTGCGTCTCAGATATCGACGGGCAGTCGTCAGAACGAGAGACCAATTAACTCCAATAACCAATTTGCTTTACTGGCAACAGAAAACAATGATCCTACAGAGGACCCGCCGAACGTCCACGGGGGGGCCCATGCCGAGGAGCTGGCTGAAGAAATGGAAATTGATCGGAATGCCGAAAAAGAATCCAGAGTACCTAGATCGAGGAAACCACCCCCCATATTCATCGAAAATGTCAACAATGTGAACCAGATGGAGACAGAACTTGATGCTGTCATTGGGCCTGACAATTATACCCTCCACGTTGGATCAAAAGGGAAAGTAAGAGTTCATGTTGAAAACCCTGGCTCTTACCGTAGTCTAGTGCATTTTCTCAAAGAGAACAATGCACACCACTTCACTTACCAACTGAAGGAAGACAAGGCTTACAGGCTTATCATCCGAAATTTGGCCAGCACTACCCCTGAAGACTTCATTAAGGAGGAGTTTGGGAGACATGGACACAATATCCTTCGCATCCACAACCCCCGCCCCCGTAAAATCAGACACCTGGAAAATGGAGAAGCTGTTGAGGAACTGATCCAAAATAACTTCTTTTTCATCGATTTGGCTCGCGAACCTTATAATAAGAATGCGCTGAAAATCAAGCAAATAGGGCGACAAAGAGTCTTGGTGGAAATACCAAAGAAAAATCTGGATGCCATTCTTTGCCACAGATGCCAAGGATTTGGACACACAACAAATTATTGCATGAGGCCCTATATATG
>NW_026996085.1:0-552 GCF_035044405.1 Drosophila montana | reverse complement strand
AAGTGTTTAGCACAAAATAGGAATATTTCCAATGTGACTATAAGTAGACACGCAACAACACTAGTTGCATGTTTTAACCAAGCACGATCACTGATACACGACAATAAAGAAAAATTAAATACCCAACATTGGTCGTATGTATCATGATTTTTACATAGGTTGAAAACAAACCTAAATAGCATTAAATCAAAATATGCACTAAACATAACAATACCTTCGATTTTGAATACCCCGGTATTAGTTGAAGAAGATACAAACACAGACATAGAGATATTAAGCGATTCTGAAATCGCAATCGGTTCAGACCAATATATAAAGGAAGAAGATCTACACGATCTTACGATACCAGCGGTAATCACATTACCCGAGCTATCTGAGTCTGAACAAGAGTTTATAATTGAAGACAAAACTGTAAATATGGCCATGACACAAGTAGAATTCCTTAAACTAGCCTCTTCACTCATACCTGAGTTTAGCGGAAAGTCTGAGAATTTACAAAGTTTCATTGATGCTCTTAATTTAGTGTGTTCACTAAAGAAAAAAAAATAAAAA
>NW_026996084.1:0-1872 GCF_035044405.1 Drosophila montana | reverse complement strand
AAAAGATATTGAATAAAGCATTATTTAAACAGAACTCAAACGGCTAAGACGTGTCAGATCCTTTAACTCGTACGCATCGAGTTTACAATAAACTTGAATATCAGAAGAAGGAGGAACATAAGAGCATGTAATATAAATATTCCGTGTAGGAAGACACGTTGACTGTGACAATCTCAGCGTCAGTAGCGTACTAAAACAGAAAAGATCTGACTGGAGAGTGGCTTTAACGGCAATTAATACCCCACCACCTCGCGTCGGCCGATAATTTCTATGCAAAATAAAATTATTCGAAAAAACCAAAATCAGATATGGTTGAAGTTAACCATGTTTCTGAAAATGCGATTATATCCGAATCGAAGGAAGTGCTGGCCATGAAAAGATTTTTAAGTTTTTAAATGAGACCTCTGACATTCTGATAATGAATAGAGACATGGTCAGAAGAAGAAGTTAGTTTTTTGGGGCAGAAATGGTACCCTGTAGGCTGGTTACGCTTTTTTGGCTTGAACTCGTGATCAATCATGTGTGGAGGCCAAAATTTGTAATCACAAATGATTGGGAACATATCATGTGAAACATTTATTTTGAATGATGATATTTCACGAGGAGTGGAAAAATTAAATTTGGTAATTGACACGCTAACAGTAGATTTGCTAGCAATATAGGCTGCCAATGACTCAGAGGTGGTGTCAGACGAAAGTCGAGACACAAAATCTTGTCTACGAGGGGCGACAACAGTTAACGTAGGAGCTGATGGGGCTGCAGGGAGAACAGGATTTGGTGGGGCCAAAGAGGCACCATGATTTTTTTTAACAATCTGGGCAAGATTGCGCCTAGGTCTACCTTTGCGGCCAGGAGCTGAGGGGGCTGAGGCAGTTTGGCTAACTGGGACAGGTTCAGGTACGGGGTCTAATGGGACTATTACAGGGGATAAAACTGGGGTAATATTTGGGCAGTCGCTCGGAGAAGGCGATAATGACAACATTGGAGATAAATCCAAGTTGATAGGCAGGGACAACAGAGGCATAGGTGTCTGGACAGACGGAGAGGGCAACTGCAAAAATTGAGGCCCTCGAGAGCTGCTTAGCCACGTTATTAAGTTTTAAGAATTGATTTCTCACAGAATTATACACTCTGGAGAAATCAATTTGCTTGTCGATGCATTCTGAGCACGACCAACGCAAGCCGCCGCAGCCCTTCTTGGCAATTGCAGCGATCTTGTCGCAATCATGCCCAGTGAGACCTGCACATTTAGCATGCATTATATTCTCACACAGCCAGCAATTAACAAATCGTGGCAATGCAGAACCATCAGCCTGCTTGAACGTGCACGGCACGACATAATTTCTACCGGGTTTTAAAAGATAAGCAGAAGTTGCGAGAGCGCAGAGCGAAACGAAAAACAGTGCACAAAAATAGACCAAGTAAACGCTCAAAAAATAACTATTCGTACACAAACAAATTGTTTGGAGCGAAAAGCAACAGCAAAAATTTGCGAGAGCGCGATGCACAATCAGAAATATGCAGCAGCGAACACACGCACAAACAAGTGTATGCACAGGGGAGCACCAAAGCAAAAGAATCAAAACAGGCAATAACAACAATACGGGACTGACGCCGAGTTTAATAAATGCAATAATGCAACTGAGAACTCTGTCTTCAACATGGATTCGTAAAGAATCGGTCAATTTACACTGACCAGTAAGGCGTTTGACTCAGTGCACCATGATATTTTACTTTTTAAACTTGACCGAATAGGTTTCCCTCCGTCTCTTTTGCAGAAGATTTGCTAGCAATATAGGCTGCCAATGACTCAGAGGTGGTGTCAGACGAAAGTCGAGCCACAAAAACTTGCCTACGAGGGGCAACAACAGT